>NC_056732.1:1909016658-1909040427 GCF_019279795.1 Protopterus annectens
TCCCCGCATGCCGGGAGGGTGTCTTTTTTGCAAAAACCCCTATCCCAATCCACAACCTACGCCTTGCCGAGCTTCATGAATCCCGGGGTATATTATAAAATTCAGGCCTATTAATGTATTAACTGATTCTTTAATGCAATGAATTAAAGACAATATAAATATAGCAGCAGCTTTTGTTCAAGAAAACACAAGTAATGCAGCATACTTTTCTGGGAGGGATTCACACTTGCAGGACAGGACATGTACACATGTACATTTCAGTTTTGAGTTCCCTATGTTGTTTCTTTTTTTTTCTTTTTCTTTTTTTTTTTTTTTTACTCAATTTTATTTTCAATTAAAATAGTATTTTTGAATATCATTTTAAACCACTATATACAATATTTACAATAGCCTGACTTACAACTATATACACTGTATGTTAGTAAATATAGAATTAACAGATCAGTTATCAGAGATACAATATTGATTACTGCAGAGTGTCCAACAAAGATATAACTGTCTTTCAAGGATTATTTACCAATGACCTGGGATAGATTCGTAGTTCTTTGATTTTTATTTCCATTGATGCAGTTGTTTTCAGTAAAGTGTAGAATTCTTCCAGGGACGGTGGTGTATTTGAATTTCACCTTCTGGTTATGCATTTCCTAGATATAGCAAGCATTGTCCATAACAAAAATATATTTGTTTTATTCAGGTAGGGACCTTCATTTATATTTAGTATAATCAATACTGTAGTTAAGGTAAAGGATTCATTAAATAATGATTGTAAAAAATGATTAATTCCATGCCAGTATGATTTAATTTTATTACATTCATAAAAAAATATGAATCCAGTCTGCTTTATTTGGCTTTTCACACCTCCAGCAAAAACATTTGTAGTAGAACTGATCTTCTGAATTTTATCTGGTGTTAAAAATGCTCTATGTAAGTATTTCCAGTTAAATATTTTCCAATATTGTCTGTTAGAGGTGTAATTAACTGATAGTAAGATGTTAGATTTAATTTCTTCTGTTAACTGTAATGACTGACGTTGTGTTAAGAACTGCCAGTATGATGGTTAGGGAATTGTTTTATATGCTATTAACTCTTTGTATAGATTTGAGATGGAGATTTTCTTTTCACAACTATTATATATAACTTCATATAGAAAATATATTAGATTTGGAATTTCTTTAAATGAGGAATTATTAATTAATCTGCATAAATCTTGAATGTACATTAGAATGCTTTGTAAGGTTAACCAGTCTTTTGTTGGAACATTGTAAGTAGTTTTTATCATGTGTATATCTAAAACATTTATTTTTTTTTTACACACTGAAAGCAGCATAAGAATCTATTTTGTTCCCATGAGGTTATTGTTTCCCTGTATATTTTGTGATGAAATTTCTTAGTGATAGTAAATGGGGTTAAAAGGTCAAACCAAAGTTTTAGATCTATGTTTCCATTGATAAGCTTCCTAAAGGAACTGATGTAAAGATTAATCAGACAAGTTTTAGAAGGTTTTGTTATATTATATTGCAAACTAATGCATAGTATGTACCAGGGTTTGTTAGATTTGTCTAGCAGTAAATTTTTTTTTAATAGGTTGAATTCATTTATTAATATAACCGTTGACAATTCTTTCCAGTTGGCAAAGTAATTTGGGTTTATCCAATCTATTGTAGTTTTAAGCAGAGATGCTTTTATTTATGTTTATATTTCTGGGAAGTTCAATCCTACTTGTTTCCATGGTCTTATGTGATGAGTAAGAGCTATTGTATTCTTTTTGGGATACCATAAAAATTTTATTAAGCATGAGTTTATTTCTTTAAGAATGCATCTTTCAGGAATTAACTGTATTGCTAATGCTACATATAGTATTTTATTGATTCAATAATGTTTTTATAATTTATTGATACTGCTTTGTTAAGATTTTTGCATAACGCTATTCCTAAATAATTTAGCATAAGTACTTGTTTTCCTATGATGGCTTTATCTATAACTTGTAATTCTTTTTTCTTACTTAAAAATAGAAATTTTGATTTTGATCTATTAAAGTGTAGGCCTGAAATCTTATAAAAATTCTCCACTATTTCTTCTAGCCCTTCTAATGACTCTCTGGAGTTTGATAGGGTTAATAAAATATCATCAGCAAAAAGCATTATTTTAGATATGTACTGGTCATATACTTCTATTCCTTTTATTCTTGGATTATTATGTATTATTTCTGCAAGTATTTCTATAGCCAAAGCAAATAAAATAGGATATAGGGGACATCCTTGTTTAATACATTTCATTATATGGATAGATTGTGAGGTGAAATAACCTAATTTAATATAGGCTAAGTTATTAATAAATATGTTTTTTAGTAATATGATGAAGGAAGGAGGAAATTCAAATAATGCTAAAGTTTTAAATAGATATTCCCAGTTGAGGGAATCAAAGGCTTTTTCTATGTCTAATCTGATAACAAGTGTTTCTCTATCTTCTTTATTCACATAATCTACAAGGGTAAGTATCTTTTTAATATGATCATGTGTGTGTCTATTATATATAAATCCAGTTTGATCATTATTAATTGTCTTTGAAAGTGGGATTTTCATTCTGTTAGCTAGGATTGACATAAATATTTTGTAATTATTATTCAATAATGATATAGGTCTGTATGAGGTGCAAAGGTCCGATGGTTTATTATCCTTTAGAATTGGTGTTATGAGAGAGTATTTCCATGAGGGTGGTATTTTTGCTTCTGACTGTACTTCTAGCAAAGTTTTATCAAAAAGGGAGATTACTGTTGAAGGGAAGAGTTTGTAAATTTCCATAATTATACCATCTATCCCTGGAGCTTTGTTAGATTTACTTTCTTTTACTTTGTCAATTATTTCTTTGTAGGATATAGGTTTTTTGTAGGTCTAGTTTTAAGTTTTCTGGAATTGTTTTAATATTGATAAGGTTTGTATCTAAGTTTATTTGGTTGGTATCTAAATCCTCTTTTCTGAAATTTTCCATATAATGGAACCAAAATGCTTCAAGGATGTCTCCTCTATCTGGTACTTTTTTTCCCTTTCTTTTCATGATATATACTGCTAATGTTGTTTGCTTTGGATTGTATTTTAATTATTGTAGATAAATTATGTAGATATCTGGGAGAGGCGGCTAATGAGTTTACTCTTGCTTTTTCCAAGGCTAGACAAGTTTATGTGTGTTAAAATTTCATTATATTTTTTATTTAACTCCTCTATTTCCTTTTTAACTTCTGGACAATTCTGAGGTTTTTTTTTAGATTTTGCTGTCAAGAGTCTGGTTTGCAAGTCTAATGATTCAGATTCCCACTCTCTAACTTTGTTTTTGTACCAGCTAAGGGTCTTATCAAATAAATATGCTTTTAATGAGTCAGATACCATGACTCTACTTATTTCTGTTGTATTATTAATTTCAAGAAATAATTGTAGTTCAGACAACATCCAAGGTGTGAATTCTTTAATTTTCGTGATATATGATGGAATTCTAGTTGAGAAGATTAATGGTTTAAAGTCTATTTGGAGTTTCATTATCAGTGAGTCATGCTTTGAGAAGGGGCATGGAACTATTGAGAAGTTGAGGATTTTTGTTTGTAAATCTTGAACTACGAATAAATTGTCTCTTCTGGTTTGTGTTCCAAATCTATGGTCTTTATGGGAAAATAATAAAGATTTATCATCTTTTACTTTAAAAGTGTCTATTAAATAAAATGAATCAATCCATCTTTTTAAGGATTTTGAAATAGTTGCTATGTGAAAAGACTTCTTGGTGGTTTCAGAAGCTTCTAAGGTACAATTAAAATATCCTCCTAGTATAACATTTTCTTTATAATTGTTGGAGATAAAAATCTAAGTGTTTTTTTAACCGTTCCTGTATCAATTTCTGGGAACCAATATAGACTGGCTAAAGTCCATAATCTGTTATTAAATTTTACTATAACAAATGCTAGTAGACCTTCTTTGTATTCATATTTATAAATAACTTTTGGAGTGATTATGTTTTTCTTCCAGAGAATTGATACTCCTTTTGTCTTTGTTCTATAGGAGGATTGCTAAGACTGTATAGTCCTTAGGGTTCCAAATAAAGCTATCATTAGTCTTGAAATGCATTTCCTCGAGAAATACTACTTGTGCCTTATTTAGGTTTAAATATTTTAGTAAGTTTGATCTTTTACTTGGATTATTTAAGCCGTTAGTATTTAAGGATAAGGATGTTAAATCCATTTCAAATTATTGTTGGAAGAAACAGTTTATTTCTTTTTTAATTTTAATTATAGTAGTTATACTACATTCTCTGATAACACTGAATGTTATTTTTATGTGAGTAAACTTGGGAGTATTTAATGTTCTTACTTCTTTAAATACAAGTAGGGTAAAATTCAGGTCATGCTTTTAAAAGTACTTTTATAAAACATTAATTCTAAAGTATCAAGTACAAGTAAATATAAATTTCCCATTAAACATGAAATGAAAGTCATTCCTAATCCAATAGATAAAGATAGATGCATTTGATTATGACTCATACCTTTAACCAACAATATCAATTGAGCTCCATATGTTAAATTATTATATGGATAATTTTCTTAAAAGAGATATGAAATTCTATATTATTCTATTATTATTATATATTATTATCCTTCAGGATGAAATGTTCATAGTGTAAGCAATTATTTTGTTGACTTAGAATTCTAATATCTAATATATAGCCACCTTTAAGAGATCTCAAATATGTCAGATGTGCCATTTCTGATAAATTAAATACAACAGAGGAACACACACTAGATAAGCCAATGACAAATGGATTATTACTAGAATAGTTTGACTAAAAGGACTCTGAAGGAGCCAATGGGTGATTACCAGTGGAGTATAAATGTACTCTCTTCAACTCACTAACTTCAACTTAAACTTATGAAAAGACAAGGCTTATCAGTGGTATCCTGACTCTGTGCAGAGGCATCCGACATTCCAGTGACCAGTGTTTTTACATATTTATAGATTTACAAAGCAGAGTTTAACAATGAACTATGATCACCCTAACAATTCCCACCCTGCATAGGGGACCTCCTGCTTCCGGAATGGGTGATCACATCAGGTTTAGGATGAATGTGTAAGTACCCAAGTTGTAGTCAAGACTTCCCTTAAGTAAGTATTAATGAAATAGTGTTAGAGCATCTTAGAGATTTCTCGGGACAGTTAGAAAACTCTAAAGCCTCCTCTCCTTTAACCAAAAACAGAGGTTTCCCAACTTTTTAATCAGTATTAATGAAAGTAAATAAGCAAACACAGGTAAACAAAAATAACATTCAGTAGTCCATCATGGACATGACTCATAATCCATTAAACAAATCAGTGACTAACATCACTCTAGTAGATATTAGAAAGACAAATTTAAAATAATTTCCTAGCTCTTTAAATTTTCTGATAAAGCAAAATGTTAACAATAATCTATTGTAGCTAGAATACTAGACCATTTCAACTTTTCCTTGTATGTGTACAATAGTACTTATTCTGTAGTGTCAATAGCTGTCTTTGAAGTCTGTACAATACTTCACTTCTTCAAATCATTCCTTTTTCAAATCAGATTATATATTGCCAAAATGACAACAATATTTCAGGGGCAGAATTAATATTTAGACTGATATTTCAAATGAATAACTTATCAGTTGCCAAATAAATTAGTATAGAGTCTATGGTTTGTGCAGATATAACATGTTGCAAAACGTAATATGTATCTTTTCTTGTGCTCTAGGGACTGTCATTTGTGAGTGACATATATAATGTAACATTTAAAGAGCAGATAGCTTATGGATTCAGGTTGTTAAACTAAGTTATGCTTATTAATCAGGCAGTTTCATTTAAGTTCACAGGTAATTTGGGGACATTTCAGTTGAGTTTCCAGGAGTGTGTAATCCAATGTGGGTAATTTATAAAGTATATATAAATTGTCCTGTTAAGTTATCTAATTTAGCCTTCCTTAGGTTATAATTCAATTTAATAGCTAAGCAACATTACTTTCTGTTATTTGTTATCTGCGAGGCTAAATGCACTTCACAGATTCACAAAGCCCATAGAAATTGGAGCAGTAGTTTTCTGTTGCCATGACAATTCAAATATAGTGGTTGCTAATCACTGAGTGTTAAAAATGCCTGAAATAGCTCATGAGGCTAGTTTTGTGTCTTTCAGCTTTTCCCGGTTAGGGGTCGCCACAGCGGAACTCCGGTCCGCTAATGATTGGCAATAGATTTTCACATGCTGGCTTGCTGGGCCTAACGCAAAACCTTCAATGAAGGAACACCCATTCACACATGTCGACACACAGAAGATGCTCTAACTGAGAATCGAATGGGCAAAGTCTAACTGTGAGGCGACAACGCTACCGCAGCACCACCTCCACGGGACAAGCATGTAAAAAAAAAGCTTCACTTCACACATGTAACAGTACATTTTCCCTCCTTTTATATATTTTGTTAATACTGAAGGAAATAATTCAACTGGCAGTATGTATATAAACAAAACATTTCAGAGTTAATCACTAGCATGTCCCGTAACCTATTGAGCATAACAGTGTCCACCATCAATCTATTAACTATTGTAATAACATCTGAGTCCACTTTTCCTCATAAACATGAGTCATAATTCATTAAACAAAGCAGACTCTAGCATTTGTCTAATAAACATTATAAAGACATATGATAGTAATTTCTTAGCTCTTTAATCTTTCTGATATAGCAAAATGTTGACAGTAAGCTATTATAACTGGAAGACTAAACATATCAATTCTTCCTTATGTGCATACATTTCTACTTATACTGTAGTGTCAAGAACTGTCTTTGAAATCTATGCATTACTTCACTTCTTCCAAATCATTCATTTTTCAGTTCAGATTATATTTTGTCAAAATGTCAATAGCATTTCAAGGACACATTTAATATTTAAATTGATATTTTAAATGAATAGCTACTATCAGTTGCCAAGTGAGTTATTACAGAGTGTGAGGGAACTGCAAAGATAGCATGTTGCAAAAAGTAATATGTATCTTTTTGTGTGCTCTAGAGACTGTCAGTTTCAAGTAACATAAAATCCTATGTTGTTTCTGTCATCAAAAATAGCTATCATCTGATATCACACAGTACAGGTCTGACCTACTTGAATGGCTAATAATGGTGTATTGTTGCAGCCTACGCCTTCAGAGTCAAATCAGCTTTCTCTAGACTCTCCTTGCTCCTTTGTCTGTTTAAAACCTTCATTTAAAGGATCGCTGCTGCTTTTCTGCTGTGATAAAGATTTCTGCAGTTTTTCTTCTAACTAAGTAGTGTGGGTATTTGTAGCATTGACCATATTCAGGCTTGTGTTTTGGGCCTAGTTGTTTTGTGGAGGCTGTGTGTCTGAGCACGTGGTCAGGCCATCTTTGTTTAACCAAAGCCATTCTAAAATCCAGTGAAAGGGGAGTGTTTATGGTCATTGTTTGATTGGGGTTACCTAGACTATGGCTTAGAGTTGTTTCAGGTTTCAACTTTCTGTTACCTAAGAAGTTAACTTGTGAGTGTTTCTGGTATTTCACACTGAGCTAAGCAGAGGAAGGGCACTGAGCAAACTCGGATCTGCAATATATAACATTAAGTATCCTGTTTTTTGCTTATTTTATGAGTTATTTATAGCATTTTTATTGTCTGCATACTTTTTTAGCTAGTTTCACTGTGTGTGAGGTATTAACTGAAAATTGTCTACATTTATTAAGCATCTGTTTGGGTTTGTTTGTTCTGATTTCCTACTAAGGAATGTATCATATAACTTGTTTGCAGTTAAACACTTTCTCTAGAGTCTACTTGCTCCTTTATCTGTTTAAAACTTTCATTTAAAGGCTCACTGCTGGTTTTCTGCTGTGATAAACATTTCTGTAGTTTTTCTTCTACCTAAGTAGTATGGGTATTTGTAGCATTGTCTATATTCAGGCTTGTGTTTTGGCCTAGTTGTTTTGTGGAAGCTGTGTGTCTGAGCACATGTTCAGGTCATCTTTGTTTTTTACCCAAAGCCATTCTGAATTCCAGTGAGAAGGGAGTGTTTATGGTCATTGGCTGATTGGGGTTACCTAGACTACAGCGCAGAGTAAGCACCACATTGGTTCTTTTGAGCATTTTTAAAGTTGTTTAAGGTTTCAACTTTCTGTTACCTAAGAATTTAACTTGTGAGTGTTTCTGCCATTTCACACTGAGATAACTGGAGGAAGGGCACTGAATAAACTTAGATCTGCAATATATAACATCAAGTATCCTGTTTTTTGCTTATTTTTACAAGTTATTTATAGCACTTTTATTGTCTGCATACTTTTCTAGCTAGTTTCTCTGTGTGTGAGGTATTAACTGAAAATTGTCTACATCTATTAAGCATCTGTTTGGGTTTGTTTTTTTCTGATTTCCTGCTAAGGAGTGTATCATACAACTTATTTGCAGTTAAAAGCTTTCTCTAGAGTCTCCTTGTTCCTTTATCTGTTTAAATCTTTCATTTAAAGGTTCACTGCTGCTTTTCTGCTGTGATACACATTTCTGCAGTTTTTCTGCTACCTAAGTAGTGTGGGTATTTGTAGCATTGTCCATATTCAGGCTTGTGTTTTGGGCCTAGTTGTTTTGTGGAGGCTGTGTGTCTGAGCACATGTTCAGGCTGTCTTTGTTTAGCCAAATCCATTCTGAATTCCAGTGAGAGGGGAGTGTTTATGGGCATTGTCTGATTGTGGTTACCTGGACTATGGCTTAGAGTAAGCACCTCATTGGTTCTTTTGTGCTTTTTTTAAGTTATTTCAGGTTTCAACTTTCTGTTACCTAAAAAGTTAACTTATGAGTGTTTCTGCCATTTCACACTGAGCTAATTGGAGGAAGGACACTGAGCAAACTCGGATCTGCAATATATAACATTAAGTATCCTGTTTTTTGCTTATTTTTACAAGTTATTTATAGCACTTTTATTGTCTGAATACTTTTCTAGCTAGTTTCACTGTGTGAGGTATTAACTGAAAATTGTCTACATTTATTAAGCATCTGTTTGGGTTTGTTTGTTCTGATTTCCTGCTAAGGAGTGCATCATATAACTTGTTTGCAGTTAAAAGCTTTCTCTAGAGTCTCCTTGCTCCTTTATCTGTTTAAGACTTTCATTTAAAGGCTCACTGCTGCTTTTCTGCTGTGATAAACATTTCTCCAGTTTTGTTTCCCATCCTCCCTCCCTATTGGTATCCTGTTCTTATACTTGGTGGCTTTGCAGTTGCCTGCCCCTACTGTCAAATTGACCTGGGACACTACTCCCAGTCTAGTATCATTACCTCATTCTATCTAATACAGGGAGAACATTTGAGAAGGCCAACCCATTGAGTTATGCTCCTCCTTTCTCTCTTTCCACTTTCCAAAAAAAAAAATTCTAAGCTTGTTTCCTGCCTTTCCTGTAAGCGGTCTAGTCCAGATACAGATTTGCTGTATCCAGGACTGTTTGTAAGCTTTGGAGCCCCCAAGCCTTTCTGTGTTGTAGGGAAGTTTTCTAGCTTAATTGTGTTTCTTAGCACTAGACAGTTTATTAGTTTCAGCACTCAAATCTGTTTATTTGAGTTCAGCACTTATTTAGAACTCATTGTAAGCACTAAATAAGCTACAAATTACTGCAGCACTCAACTTTCCTCACTTGTCTAGAGGAAAACAGTTTTTTAGTACTTAATAAGTAAGCACCTATCCAGGCATGACTAAGGGTCAGCTCCCGGTGTTTTCTCCTGTCTACCTGATGAATCTGGGCATCTTGGGGCAATGCAGCAATTGTCTCATGTACACAGACAACCCTCTCCCCCTACCACCCAAGACTACAACCTGTGAGAGATGCACTTATATAGCCAAACTGGAAGCAAAGCTCTCTTCACCCAAGACTGGACTAGACAGTCAAGAGGAGAAGGTAAACACTTGCACCACACCACACTCATCACAGTCCCTCAAAACTTACACCACCAAAATGCACACATAGAAATAAAAAAACATGCACCTACATTCACGGAGGCTCTAAATAAAAATCTGCCCAAACAACAGGGACCTCCAAAGCAGAAATGCAAGAAATCTCCACCCCCCAACACAACCCAAATAACACATAGCCCACAAACTCAGTGTGCCACTCAACCACAGCCCATAAGGCATGACAAGTTACCCAACACTCTAGTCATAGGTGACTCTATAGTCAGGCACACATATGTTCCACTCACCAGGCTAAACAAGGAGAAAGTTACTGCCAGCTGCCTGTCAGGTACCAGGATCCACCACATAATGCACACACTCAGGTCATGCCACAACAAGTACAAATATGACTCAGTCATTGTCCCTGTTGGTGTGAATGCCCTGAGACATACGTCCCTGAACTACATGAAAAGAGACATGGAGGAGCTGTCCGATCTTGTAGGTGAGGCAGGTATGACCCTAGCCCTGAGTAGCATCCTGCCATCACCCAGAATGATACCACAGTACAAGAACAAAATGATTGACTTCAACAATTGGCTAAGCTTCTGATGTCATTCCAAGGGGATCCAGTATCTGTCTGCCTGGGATGACATGATCGACAAACAATGCTGCTTTGCCAGAGAGAGCCTGCACGTGTCACACTTGGGATTTCAGATACTGGCTAAGGCTGTTGCCACCCCTCTAGTGCCTTTTTTAGGCAAGGTTCAAATGACAAATTCACCATTGTAACAGGTACAAACAAGCAAAATCTGAGGGTAATGCTACTCAATGCTAGAAGACTAAAACTCAAAATGCACTCACTCAAGGCACTCCTTAAAATGGAGAACATCGACATCTGTGCAGTGACAGAGACCTGGGTCAAGGCTCCAGAGGCTGTAATTCATACAACACCTTTCTGCCACCTAACCTGGGCCAAAACACTAAAGGCAGAGGTGTGTCCATATTCATTAAGGATATCCACACCTCCAGGCTAGGTGCTCAGCATAATGCATCCGAGATTATCCAACTGCAACTAACTCTGGGCAAGACCATAATCCAGATTGTAGCTTGCTACAGATCCCCCATCATGCCCCAGGATTCCCACTCATCATTTCTTGATACACTGGAAAATATTAGGGTACAACCTAACACACTAATAATGGGCAATTTCAATTACCCCACCATTAACTGGGAAAACTACTCATGTACCAACTCTTGTGCTCAATGTTTTCTGGAATTCTTAAATTCAAATACTTTGGATCAACTTATCCACACCCCCACCAGGGGCAGCACTATCCTAGACCTGGTCATTACCAACATGGGCAACCGGTGTTCCACACCAGAGGTCAATTCCTCGTTGGTCAGATCTGACCACAAGCTAATCACTCTAGACATCCACATCCTGCCACACCCCCCATTAGGGATACCACCTCCAAAGCCAACTTCACGCTTCTTAAGACAGAAGTGGCAAACTTCACGACACCCATGCTGATGGACAATAGAGGTACGACTGCTGAATCCTACACAAATGCACTTTATAAGCACTTACACAAATGCATGGATCATGCAATCCCTAACAGAACCAAGATGCTATGCTCCAAAAAAGAAAGCCAATCTGGTGGTCCCCTGCCATAAACAAACTCTACAACAGAAGAAAGAAACTTTTGCAAAAAAGAGTAAAATCCCATGATTGGAGGACCTCCCTGGTCAGCCTCAGTAAGAAGCTGAGATCTCTTATAAAATCGTCCAAAGCTAGTTACGGAAACAAAATCCCCACTGATTCTAAAGACAACCACAAAGCATTCTATAGATATGTCAAGAATCTCAATGGCAACACTCAAATCTGCTCTGAGTTACAGCACAATGGCACAAAATATACAGAACCAACTGATATTGCCAACATCCTGGCAGATAGGTCAGTACTAACTTTACCCCCCTTCTCATCCCCTAAAAGGCCCATCTCTACACCGGAAGAATGTAAAGTTCCTGTAATCATGGCTGCACAGGTAAAAAACACACTCTCCAAAGCCAAGAACACAGCATCTATGGGACCTGACAACATCCCAGGCTGTGTTCTACATGAACTACAGAATGAACTGGCACCCCAACTATGTACCATGTTCAATCATAGCCTCACCTCAGGCTTTGTGCCCAATGAATGGTGCACAGCGATGGTTATCCTGCTCCACAAATGGGGAGCCACCACAAGCTACTGCCCCATTAGACTGACAAGCCTGGTCTGTAAGGCTATGGAATGTATCAGCATGGAACTTATAAACAATGACATTGGTAATCTCCAAGCTCTGGACCCCACCCAGTTCAGGTTTGTAAAAGGCAGATCATGTCTCCTAAACCTAATACACTTCTTTGAAGCAGTCACCAAAGCTGTAGATGAGGGTAAGGTGGTTCACAGCCTATCTAGATCTCGCCAAGGCTTTTGACACCATCCCTCACTCTGGAATTATAGATAAACTCACTAAACTAGGTATAAATCCCCATGTCACAAGATGGGTAACCAACTGGCTCACTGACAGAACCCACACTGTGAAAGTAGCAGACTCCAAATCCAACTTCAGACCAGTGACAAGTGGAGTACCACAGGGTTCATTCCTGGGTCCGCTCCTGTTTGGTATCTACTTCTCTGAAGTACAGGCTAACACAGAAGGTATTTGGCCAATGAAGTTTGCAGATGACTGCAAACTAGGAGCCATAATCAAAACTCCTAACGATGTGGACATCCTACTAAAGGGCCTCACTGAGACAGATGCCTGGTGTCAAAGCCATGGCCTCAAGCTCAATGCCAAAAAGTGCATTGTCATCCCTTTTGGTAAAAACTCTGTACCCATGAACTACCACATAGGCGGTAGTCTACTTAACACCGAAAGTGTGATAAGAGACCTTGGGATGCAGGTGGACAGTAGTCTCTCCTTTGATATTCACATCGCTACAGTAGTCAGGAAATCCTTCTATGTGGCACACCTCAACACAAAAGGTTTCTCATCTAGGAAAAAAGAGGTCATTGTTCCCCTCTCCTCATCACTCATTAGACCCATTATAGAGTACAATGCCCCTTTTGGTATGTAGCTCACAAAACATCTACAACAACTGGAAAGGCTGCAGAAATACCTCACAAAGAGGATTACCGGCCTGAAACAGATGCCCTACGCAGACCGTCTCAAAAAACTCCAGCTTTACTCTGCCACATATCACCTACTTAGAGGCGATCTCTGCCTAACATACAAAGCTATGTCAAACCCAGAGCTGTTGGACATGCTCCACTTAAAGAAATCCAAATCCCTTGGAGCTACACGCTCTAGGGACCTAAACCTTGTCACCACAATAAATAGAACATACTCGAGGGATAGATTCCTGTCCCAGAGACTTCCCATACTCTGGAACAAACTACCTATTTATATCAAATAAAGCTCCTCATTAGCACTCTTCAAGAAAAATCTTGATGCTTGGATGGGAGATAGGAAATTCACCACAAGGATCACTTCTGTGGCTCTGCTCGACAGTGGCACAGGAAAATAATTTTCTTGGGTGGCGAAAGCCAGGGTACCTTTTGGCTAGGCTTATATAGGCCCTAGGGGTAATAACCTAGTACATACCTATGAACCTATGGACAAATATGGCCCAGTGCATGATAATGAGTCAGACTCCCACCAACCATACCAATGTTCCATACTTGGCTGTCTCTCTTCTTATCAGTTCAAACCTGTCATTGTAAATGCTATTTTATTTTTTTTCTTTTATTTTCTAGTTGTCAGAAATTTGGATTTCATGTAAAATGCATTTCAAATTTCCTAGAAAAAACACTGAGCCATTTTCTGAAAACTGACATATAAACAAGACAGCAGGAGAAACCATACACTTCACTTCCTTTGAAAATTGCACTTAGTGGAAATGCATCTTGTGACCTATTAAGCTACAAAAGGCTGGAATTCATACTCAAATAGTATCGAGCTTTTCTTCCTGGGTCTCCAGTGAAAACGGGCTACTTGTCCAGCCGGACACTACCCAGTCAATAAATGTAAAATAAATAAATAAAATAAAATAATGTATATACTGAAGTACTATTTAGCATATTTGTGAAGAGTGCAGGAATTCAAAAGACAAATGTGTAATGCATTTGTTGACCACCTGTGACAGCCTGCGGGGCTCACATGTCCGTTTTCATCAGCAGCCCAGGAGTACCATCTGGTGAAGTAACTTTAGCAGAGTCACACAAATAAAAGTTCAGGGAATCAAACCATGTACTACAGGAAATCACTCTTTAACAGCTCATAGACTTACTCATCTGTATTAATTGCTAGACAAACAACTGAAGCATTTCACATCTGTGTGCCTGCAAGAAAACAAGCTAAATTAAAAATGTATTCATAATTGAAATATTAACGATAAACTCAGACTTCATGCTGGCCACTTTATTCACAACTAAATAAACACACTGTCAGCATTCAGCAGAACAAGGAAACTAATGATCGTGTCCAAAAACATGGCTCACATGATAACGCTACTGCTTGCTACAATTAATTTCCTTCCGTTGTGCCATAACTACCCTGGTGTGGAGGATTAAGGCTCCAGCAGCAAAGGTACAGCATTTGACTCTGTGCAAGTTACTTAACTAGAAAGCCAGCCCTAACACAAAAATGTCTGGTGTAAATATCTCTCATCTTCCCATCCATTACAAAATAAAACTTCTGCTGTGATCTCCAGAGTGTTCATTTTAAGAAAGTAGTGGATTCTGCTGCAAGAACCTTTCCTATGCTGACTCGTATATCTCTTGCTTTAGATAATAGCACCAAATTTCTGGATGTCTGTTATTGGCTCTGTTTCCAGTGAGGGAAGAAGAGCCAATGAACGAGAGAGAGAACACCAACAAATCTTAAAGAACAGAGCAGCAATTTGGTTCAACTCTTTCCAACTTTTCATTTTTAATAATGTTATATGGCTTGGCTGGTCCCCTAGCCAGCACCAGGCCCTGGGCAGCTGCTTAGGTTGCCTTGTGCTGGATTCGGCCCTGGATCTATCTGTCTATTGGGAGCATGTAGTTACTCTGTCAGCCACATTTTCAATGAAGACTGTGTCTGAAATTTTACGTTATCAAAATAAATGTCTAACAGAAGCAATTTGTTGGCCTGAGGATATTAATACCGTATCAAAAACGAATAACGCAGATAATAATGTTGCAGACTTTCCAGCAGTTGTGCAACTAAGTTAATGTATATTAGTAAGGTGGTGCGGAAATTTTGGTACAAAAATGCATGCTAATGCAAAGTCTCTATTATTCCAGCAACTTTCTATGTTTATAAAAGCAATATTTAACATATGTCCCTATTTTTGGGCCTTTGTACCCCCATTATTTTTTACTTTCTCCAGATTTCTTGTGCTAAGAGGTTGAGAGGTATGACTTCAGGTAATCATCAGCATAGTAATAAGAACATTATATAGTTTTGTATCTATCTCAGAGATTGATAGAAGACAATGTTAGTAAAAGTTCACAAAGGTAAGAGCAAAACCAAAGTGGGGAATACTGTTCATGGAGTCTGATCTCAGTAGCAGGAAAATTGATAAAAATAATATTGTGGTTTAGGCTGTTAGTATTCCTGGATTATGATCTACTGGAAACAAACAGGCATGGGCTTGTAGCTGTTAGTTCCTGACAGTCAGAACTTTGCCTGTATTGCTATTAGATTAATATGGAGCTAGGTAAGTGTAAGGATAATCCAACCAGAATACTCAAGTTCTATTTTTCAATTTCTGTTTTTCTTTCCAATGGAACTGAATACATGAACATTACTAAGTTCTGACCTGCATCTCAACACTTGTAGGTTTTGAGTTGGCTTGCATAGAAGCAAGAGTAACACTTTGGTTCAATAGAGTGGCTGGCATGCAAATGATGCAATTTAAAGTATGTTACTAATAATAAACATCTTCTGAAGTTGTATCCACAAAACATTTGCAGGTACCAGAATAGCTGCTTTTCATTATGCATTAGAAATGAAACTGTCATAAGAGTTAGCATGATTGGTTTCATTAACAAACTTGTAAATCAATGATTTATCGCCTTAGCAACTGTTATGTATCCTTACAAATCTCATTTATCACTGTCACTGTATACCCCCACAGTACCAACACTGATCATTCTAAATCTCTCTTCAAGTGCCTTAACTTAAGCTTTTTATAATGTAACCTGTACATAATGTGTCTACTGGCCTACCAACTGCTTTTTATCATAGCAAATCTCAACATATCCAAATCTCTGCATCCTCCCACTGTAACCATGCTGAGAATTGTAAATAATGTTATTCTACTGCATTTATCAATTTTGTACTGTAACATTTACTTTATCTGAATCTTAGCACCCTCCCACTGTAATCATGCTGAGAAGTGTGAATATCTCTTTTTTATGTATTTAGTAAGCTGGTACTATGTAATTTATTCTACTGAACTCATCTTATGTACTCTTTATATAGTTGTAATATTTCTTTATTATTCTCACTTTATGAACTCCTTAGATTGTTTGCTTGTTTACACATACTAGTCTGTTCTCTACTAGAGCTTTTCTCCCTAGGCCTGTGTGGAAAAAGGGCTTTTGCTCCATTGGACACTCCCAGGCAACAAATGATTTATTATTTACTTACCGACATTTGTAAACTTGCTCAAAACTTATAGCAAGCACTTATAAACCCTAGCACTACAGAAGGACAAGGCTCTCTATTCGTCCTTACCAGCCATTCAGTAAAACAGTTTACTGTACCTATCCAGGCATGTCCAAAAGGCAGTTTCAGGTGTACTCTCCAGTCCAACTGGTGCATGTGCGCATTTTGAGGCAATGTTACAACTGCCGCATGTACACAGACAACCCTCTCCTCCTACCACTAAGCACTAATACATGCGAGAGATGCAATTATATAGCCAAACTGGAGGCTAAGCTCTCTCAACCCAAGACTGGATCAGACAGTCAAGAGGAAAAGGGAAGTACTGACATCACACCACCAGTCTTACATAGACCCATTAAACCAGCACTGGCAAAAAACACACATAAATACATAGAAACATACTCGGAGGCTCTAAATAAAAATCTGCAAAACCAACAGAGACCTCTAAAGCAAACATCCAAGCAACCTCCACCCCCCCAACACAAACCATGAAACACATACTTCACAAAACCAATGTGCCACGCAATCACAGCCCTCAAGGCAAAATAACATACCCAACATACTAGTAATAGGTGACTCTATAGTCAGGCACACTGGCGTCCCACTCACTAGGCTGAATATGGAGAAGGTTACTGTTAGCTGCCTGTCAGGTGCCAGGATCTGCCACATAACACAAGCAGTCAGGTCACTCCAGAACAAGTACAAGTATGACTCTGTCATTGTCCATGTTGGTGTGAATGACCTGAGCCATACCTCCCTGGACTACATGAAAAGAGACATGGAAGAGCTCTCTGATCACATATCTCAGGCCAGTATGACCCTGATCCTGAGTAGCATCCTGCCCTCACCAAGAATGATACCATGGTATAAAGAAAAAATTATCAATTTCATCAATTGGCTAAGTTTCTGGTGTCATTCAAAGGGTATCCAGTGTCTGTCCATGTGGGATGACATGCTCAACAAGCACGTGTCGCCCTTAGGCTTTCAAATACTGGCCAAGGCTCTTGCCTGCCCCATAGTGCCTTTTTTAGGCAAGGCTCAAAAGACAAACCCACCACCGTAAATAGTACAAGTATCAAAAATCTGAAGGTAATACTACTCAGTGCCAGAAGTCTAAACCTCAAAATGCACGCAGTCAAGGCACTCCTCAGTATGGAGAAAAATCAATATATGTGCAGTAACAGAAACCTGGTTTAAGGCTCCAGAGAGCACCCCAGCACTACCAGGCTACAACTCATGCCATACATTTTGGCCACAGAACCCGGACCAAAATACAAAAGGTGGGGGAGTATCCATATTCATCAAGGATACCCACACCTCCAGTTTAGTGGCACAGCACGATGATTCAGAGATCATCCATGTGCAACTAACAACATGCAAAACTGCAATTCAAATTGTAGCTTGCTACAGATCACCCACCATGTCCCAGAACCCCCATTCCGCATTTCTGGAAACACTGGGTAACATAAAGGTCCTACCAAACACCCTAATATTGGGTGATTTCAACTACCCAAACAGAAACTGGGAGAACTACTCAAGTACTAACTCCCTTACCCAACATTTCCTAGAACTTATAAACTCAAATATCCTGGATCAACTGGTCAACATTCCCACCAAAGGTGACAACATATTGGACATGGTCATCACCAAGATGGGCGACTGGTGTTCCACACCTGAGGTCAACCCCTTGCTGGTTAGATCTGACCATAAACAAATCACTTTGGATATCCACATTCCGCCCCCACCCCCGGACAAGGAAACCACTGTGAAAATCTTTTCAAAAGCAAACTTCACGTTACTTAAGATGGAGGTGGAAAGTTTCAAAGCCCCCATGCTAAAGGATGACACTGTCCAAGCAGCAACATCCTTTACTAATGCATTCTACGGGCACCTACAAGAATGCATGTATCCCAAGCAAAACCAAGACTCACTCCTTCAAGAAAACAAAACCAGTCTGGTGGACCCCTGCCATAAACAAGCTATACAATAGAAGGGGGAAACTAGTACAGAAAAGAGAAAAATCTCAGAAAGGGAAGACATCCCTGATCAGTATCAGCAAGAAACTATGATCCCTCATAAAATCGTCCAAGGCGAGCTTTGAAAGAAAACTTGCCAAGGACTCTAAAGATAACCACATGGCATTCTTTAGCTATGTCAAGAATCTAAGTGGCAGTGCTCAGATCTGCTCAGAGTTAGTGCAGAACGGCACAGAATACACTGAATCAACCAATATTGCCAACATCTTGGTAGACAAGTTCAGTGCAAACTTCACTCCCCTCTCACCCCCAAAAGGGCCCATAACCATACCAGGTAACCCTTTTCTGATTAACATCTTAGGTGAAGCCCCATCCTTTGTTTATAGGAAGGCAAGGAAAGTTAGAAGTTTTGTTGAATTTAAATGTAGGCCATATGAGAAAAGCACTAAAATATGTGAAACTAATTGTACATTTTGTATATTTATACAGCAAGGTGATAGTTTTTATTGCACTTATTTGAAGAAAATTATTAAAACCAGTGCAGGGGGTGACTGTAACTCTACAAAAGTAATTCACTGGGCACAGTGCAACGAATGTGATGCATTCTATGTGGGCAAGACTGTAAATAAACTAAAGCGTAGGATTTCATGTCATCTGTCAGAAATCCACTCTGAATGTAAAAATAATGCACACTAGCCAAACACTTTTCTCTTCATAAAAGACACACAGGTTTTAAGTTCCAGATCCTGGATCACATAGACATGGGTGATCTTGAAGGAGACATCCCGAATATTCTGGAGAAACATGAACTCATGTGGCAATTAAAGCTGAACTCTTTTAGGAAGCAAGCCTGGACTAAACTACTACTGTTCAATTAAAAGTGCACTGAAACTTAGAAAATCGCCACATAGTTTACATGACTAATTGTATTTTATTTTATTTTATTTTATTTTATTTTATTCTACAAGTTGGTTTTAAATACCATTTTAAATCAGTTGTAATTTAAGTGTATATTTTGTTTCCATCATCATACATACATTTTTTATTTTTATTTATTTATTTATTTTTTTTTCTGGTTCTCTTTTTTCCACTTTATTCAAAATGATGTGTAATAACAATACTAATTATACAATTATATATATTTGTATAGATTGTTTTTAGAGTTCTTGTACACAGACCTGAAGAAGTCTAGAAGGACGAAAGCGATCTTTGTTAACAATAGATTATGAAAATAGAAATTGATTTGTACATGCAAAATGTATATGTATATATTTATATATATATTTTTTTTGATTGCCAAATGAACTAAGGTTGATATATTTCCAGCCATGTAGTATATTGTCTTGGATAAAATCACAGACTTAATAATCTACTTAATAATCTGGTTAAATAAGAGGTACCACATCATTATAAATTTTATTTAAAGTACATAAGTGTTATATTATTATGACAGCTACTAAGTAGGGCAGGACTAGATCGAATGTCACACTGATGGTGGAAGGGATGTGAATTTAACATGTGTACCAATAACCCTTTGTTTTACAGCACAATAAACCACTCCCATGCCTGATAAAAAGGATATATATATATATATATATATATATATATATATATATATATATATATATATAATGTGTGTGTGTATGTGTGTGTGTTTAGAAAGCTTGTGAGGAAATTATTACTCTATTTTTGTTTTACCTGGCTTGCTTGTCTGTATACTTAATAAAGGATTTTCGACTGGAAACAGACTTCCTGCCTTACTTGGATTACTTTCAAATACATAGTAATGCTGTAGAATTATATATTTTCTATTATTATTTTTGTTTTGTTTTGTTTTGTTTTGACTTAAGACAAGTTTAAGTTTATTACTTCTACTACTATTGTCTGAGCTGATTAATATACAATGATTATCTAGAAATATATGGACTGAAAATCTTCCACACAGAGAAGTTTCGTACACTGTAATGTTAATAAACCACAGATTATTTTTACAAAAAAAACTTATTAGTGTGCAAGATAAGAATAAATGGAAGATTTTCAATATGAGATCCTGGCTCAAGTATGATTTTAAAATAAAAGAAGGTCAGTTTTGATTTTGTGAAAGAAGAACCTGAAAATTCCCAAGATTATTTTAAGGAAGAAGATCAAGATGTTATGTTTGCCACTGTGATAACAGTGTATAATAACTGAATTTTGACTGTAATTACCTTATACTGGTTCCCAAGTATTGGAAGTAAGCAAAACACATGTTGATTTTATACTTAACAATATGAAAGGCAGCCTAATTATTATTTGGGGGGAGCTTTAATTGTGTCTTTGACAAATCAGATACTAGTGTAACTATATAACATAATATATTACCTTCAGCTAAAACATTAAAAAAGTAATTAAACTCAGGAGACTTCAAGGATGTATTTACTGCAAAATATAATGATTCTTTTGATTTTAAAACTATTCATATCCACTCGGTGCACAATCTAGAAGAGATAAAATGTTGATCTCAAATGGCCTGCCCTCCAAGATAGAGAATTTTAAAATAATACAATGTCTCTGTTTAGGCTATCATTTCTTAAGTTTAAAGATTTCAACTTTAAGAAATTAGCATTGACCTCTAGAATACCTTCATATATATTTAATCAAGATTAGTTTAAGGCCTGATATGTAAAATAAATGTGCAGTTTTATAAACATAACAATAGAGAGGACATGAACAAAATTATAATTTGGGAATCTTTGAAAGCTTACATATATGGTAGATTATAATAATGTACAGAAGGAAAATTAAACAATGGGAAAATTAACTTTAAACATTTTCAGAATAAATACCATTTAATCCAAATTTCATAAAGGAGCTGAAATACTTCTGAATCAGGTCCACTCTTCTAGCAAGGACTATTAAGATATTGTTTCTCCTACAGAAAAGTTAGCCTTAGAAAAAATAAACATGTCATCATTTTTAATGACTCTCAAAGATATGCACACCCTAATTAAAAGATCACAAATAAAAGCTAATGCCAACCAAATAAAAATAAAATAAATTAGAGATATCAAATATTAACTAAAGACTGAAGTAGCAGAACATTTACAAGAATTCAGAATTTATACACTTCTTTAAATCAGCAAACACAGGACTTTATTTTAACCTGAAGACAACAAAATATAGTTAACAAAAATTCTAGAAACTGGTAAAACTAAACTCACTGAACCCTTTACCTATTAAAGCTATCAACTAATGTAAGAGAAATTAAAAATAATAAAGCTCCAGGAATTTAGAGAAAAAACATCTAACATGACCAAATGTAAAATAAAAATGTATTATACAAAGTAAGTGTTTTCATGCCACACAAGGCACTTCTTCAGACCACAAATAAAAATAAAAACAAGCAAAGTACATATATGTCACCAAAAACTCCTCATTAATGGAACAAATTATGTGACCTCAGCACTCTTTTTAAAGGAACATTGTCTTTAAGTCCTGAACCTCTATCTGCTTGCAGTTCTATAGTCCATTTTAACTCAGCATATTTTGTCTAATTGACATGGCCCCCCCACCCCCAAAATCAAATCACAGCAGTTGTAAAACCAGGGAAGAACTTAAATCTGTGTCTAACATCAAGGCACTTAACATGTTTCACCAAAGCACTCAAGGTTTTTCCCTTTTTAATGTCATTCAAATGTTGTAAAACTCGTTACTGTGGTAAATAATAATATATGACGATATTTTGGAGCCTTCCACAGGAAACCAGTATAAATGTTCACTTGAAGCTGGACAGCAAGGGTAACTCTGGAGCAGTCAATGCTGAGGAGTGATAGGCCAACAAGTCCCCATATGACAGAGCAATGGATGATACAGGATGAAATTGAAGAGAATGTGTCACAGGAAGATGCTGTAGAACTTTCTATAGAATGCCCTCAGAAAAAAAGAGAACAAAAAATGTGCCTTCAGTTTAGTAGAAAATGAGCTAAGAGAAGAGTTGCTTGATTTAATAGAGATAGATATAAGATTAATGAAAGAAATAATCTAAGAAGGTCAATAAAACCCAAAAAGTCAGAAGTTTGATAAAGCAAATTAACACAGTATTTAGGACTGTCCATACAGATCCATGCGATATAACAGAAGTAAACAGGATATATTAGTGTGCAGCTAAATTAATAATAGATAAAATTCTACCACAGGAACACAGGGTAGTAAGGGAAAGGAAGGGGTGAAATCAAATACCATCATGGAAGTATCAAATAGAGAAAACTATAAAGCAGTTAAAACAAGAAGTGTCACTGTTAGAGGAATACAGAAGAGGGAACAGATCAACAAAAATACTCAGAAAGATAGACGTGATAAAAGCAATGCGCAATACTATAACAGATCAGGATCTATCATGTACTATCGTAAATAATAAACTACATATATCAGCACAGGCAGAAAAACTTAGAAGATACACAAATAAATATAAAGGAAAAGTACAAAATAAGTGGTTTATTGATGCCCCCAAAAAAGTTGTATAGAGAATTGGGAAACAAGGCAAAAGGAATTGAAAGACCACCCAAAAAAAAAAAAAAGAAACAGTTACATTTTAGAGAAGTATTTATGAAGACCTAGTGGAACATAACAAAGATGCTAATTGGGTAGAATAAGTAAAATAAAGTATAAGAAATTTAAAAGTACAGGATATGAAATGAGATGAAGTAACAACCAGAGAGATTGAAATAAAGTTAAGAAAAGCCTCTAACTGGACAACACCAGGCCCAGAAGCAGTACCTAACTTCAGGTTAATAGTATTAACATATTTGCACAAAGATTTAACCATGAGTAAAAACTATTTATATGTGCACCCTCAACACCAACCTGGCTAACAACAGGAAAAATAATGCTCCTACTTAAGAGTGAATCTGCAAGTTACCCTAAAAATTATAGACCATAGCTTGCCTTCCAACAACTTATAAACTATACACCGAAATTGATACCGATAGAGTTTATAGTCATTTAGAAAAAAAACGTAATCATGGCAATAGAGCAAAAGGGCAGTCAAAGAAAGTCGTGTGGAAGAAAGGATCACCTGTTGCTAAATAAAGTCATAATGGAGAACTATAAAAAGGGGACAAATCTAAGTATGGCATGGATTGACTATAAAAAGCATTTAATTGTATCCCACATTCATGGATAAAAGAGTGCATAA
>NC_056732.1:1909040927-1909090222 GCF_019279795.1 Protopterus annectens
GTCACTGTTAAGTGTTAATTTTTACTAGCCTTGATAATGACAATATAATCTACAACCATATCTTAATAGCTTTGAAGTCTTCCTGCCCTGAACGCCACTGTTAAGTGCTATTTAATTAATATTTGCACAGATAATATCATCAGTGTGTGGGAACAGCTGGTCTGGGGAAGGTCACAGGTGAGGTCATTTATGAAAAGTGAGCAAAAAGGGGACCAAAAACTGGCCCTTGTGGTACTCTTTTGTTGACATATTTATTTCAGAAGAATAGTCAGGACAGAGTAGTCTAAAGGTCCAGTTGGTAAAGTAGCGCTGAAACCACTGTACAATATTAACACTGAATTTACTGTCAGACAATCTTCTGTGTAGCAAGGAATGGTCAACAGTACTGAATGCCTTTTTAGATACAAAAATATAGCACCTGTAGGTTTATCTTGTTCCATTTTGTAATAAGTGTGGTTAGCCAGAGCTTGAATAGCTGCAAGGGTGCTATAGTTGGGACAAAAATCATATTATCAGTTCATAAAAATGTTGTACTTTAAAATGTTTTCAAGGACTATTCATAAAAATAAATCTTTTTAAGAATTTTGATAAGGGCACAGTTTAGCAAAAGAGTGCAAGTCATTTTCAGTGTGGGGAGAGGAAACTTTGACCTGTAGTAGGAACAGAGCATGTTTGAAACTGAAAGGCAGAGTTTTGCCAGTAAGAGTTAGACAGAAAGAAATAAATGGGAGGTGAATGCAGTGGAAGTTTGAATTGTATCCACGGTTTATGTTTTCAGAGTGTATTTGTACTTATGATTTAAGAATGGTCTTGAGGTAGACGAGGCTCAATTACTAATAGGATAGGAGGAGATGTGATAAAAATGGTGATCTATAACCAATCAACAGGAAGGTCCCCAGGAATGGATGGTATTCCTGTGGAAGTTTGGAAGCTAGGAGGGAAAAAAATGATAAATATCTGGAAGGTTTTGTTTAACAGTATTTTAACAGGATAAGCACCAACATCCTGGAAGAAAGAGATGGTGGCTGTAATACCTAAAGAGGGTAAAGACTCATCAGATCTAGCTTCATATAGGCCCATTTCAATCCTAAACCATGATTATCAAGTGTTTATGTCTATAATGGCTAAAAGAACTTCAAAGGTGATAATGCCAAAATTGACAGACCTAGATCAATGTGGTTTTGTGGAGGGGAGGCATTTGACAACATTAAAAGAGCATTGATGATCCAGAGAAAAGTTAAATGTAAGAAAATAGCATGTGTTGGTGGGTCCTGATGCAAAGAAAGCATTCTCACAGAGTAAGCTGGGAGTTTATGAGCACAGCAATAGAAACATTTGCATTCCCTGATAATATTATAAGGTTGATTAGAAGGATGTATGAGGGATTGGAGGCGAAAATAAAAGTGGGTGGGTGGGTTCCTCTCTGATAATTTCTGTTTAAGCAGAAGAACCAGGCAGGGGTATCCTCTTTCCCCTTTGTTAGTTGCACTATATTCAGAAACACTGGCAAAGAAAATAAGAGACTCAGAAACTCAAGAATTTAATTGGTATGGTAGTCCAGAAAAACTGGCTCTATTTGCAGATGCTATTACTTTATACCTGGTAAAATCAGAAAACAACATTTCAGTGTTATAAAACATTTTGTGGCAGTTTCTAATCTTTTTGGAATATAAAATTAATGAAACTAAAGCCATGGCAATAGCTGTAAATTATGTACCCATACATAAATTGGTTCAGCAATATCCATATTTATGGGGATCTGATAAAATGAAGTACTTAGGAGCGTGGATTAAAAAGGATTCTGGTGTGGCAGCTAAGGATATGTGGGAAGAGACAAAAAAGAAACACGAATAGCACCAGAAATTAGTACTTGGAAAACTTCTGGTAAGCTGTGAGCAAAAATAACACAAACGGATATGTGGAAGAGATTAAACAAAATATAACATAAAAACTGAGAAATTGGAAGTTCTGTTATATAAATATGGATAGCAAGATACAAGCAGTTAAAATGTTTTTAGTTCCTTTAGTTTTATATACAGGTCATGCATATTTCTATCAACCAGAGGAGAAGCTGTAGATAGCAATTAACAAAGAAATGAAACATTTTATCCGGGAGGAAGACAGCAAGAGTCAAGTGGGATAAGCTGATGTTTCCAACTGAACAAGGTGGTTTGGGATATCCAATTTGAAAGGGTATTTCAGAGCTACACAGTTAAGGCTCCTATACATAGCATAATCAGAAACATGTAATTCACAGTGGAAAGAGATGATGATGAAACAGAGGGGAAGCTGAAGAAACAAGGTGAGACTGGGATTTTGGATGCAGATCCTTAAGGAGGATAACAATAAGCATGCAGAATATTATATTCATAAAGAAGCAGAAAGTATTCTACGAAGTAAGCCAATACAGGAATGGAAAAAGGAGATTCAGCCAAAGGGGATGACTGCAATTAGGGATACAGACAGTAGGCAAGAGGGAGCTGGAATTTATTGAAAAAAAAAACTTGTAAAAGAACCAAGGTATTGGGAGGAAATTATTAGACAGGGGAAGGTAACAGAATGGGAAGAGGCCAAGAATTTATTTGGACTGCATGATAGAGACTGCCTTCCCTGTCAAGGATTGACATCAGAATATAGACAAAGAGAAAGAAATAGGGGATCCTAAACAAAACACCAGCACTGGTAGAGTTTTTAGTAGAATCTAGAACAGAAGTTGCTGTTAAAAAGGAATAATTAGTACAGCATGCAAAATACTGCATGATAAGTATAAGAATCAATCAGAGGAGGACAGAAAGGATTGGGAAGAGAGACTGGATAAGCAATTCACAAAGAAACAATGTGGGGGTTATATGTATGTATGTCTCCTAAACATGCAACAAAGAATGGAAGATTTGGGATCTTTGCTTGGAAGTGTTTCCATAGGTATTTTATACCCCAAGTAGACTCCAAAGCGTTTTTTCTTCAAGTAGACAACAAATGTTGGAGGTGTGATTGGGAAAAAAGGAGAAATTGGGAACATATTTTTTGGGAGTGTAATGAGTTGGCAGATTTTAAAGATTCCCTGCATAAAGATTCCCTGCAGACCACTTTGTCAGAGACACTGGGTGAGCAAATTGGTGTAATTAAGGAAATTATTTTTTGAGCTATGATACTGAGTCAAAATTGCCTAGACATAGTAAGGCCTTGTTAAGTGTAATTAGGGTGGCTGCCAAAAAAGCAATTACTATAAAATGGAAGCCAAAGTCTAAACCAACTTTACTAGAAGTAGTATATATTATAACAGAGATAAAACAACTGGAATTGGGATCTCTAGAAAAGGACAGGAGCAAATTGCATAGGAAAAAACAGGAATTATGGGAACAATACCTGAAGACAAGGAACAAGATTTAAAAGAAGGGAAGATTTGAATGAGCTATGTAATGGCTGACTGACAGTGACTGGCTTACAAGTGATGTAGAATGTTTACAACTGCAATTATATCAATATGATTTGTGGTGTATAATGTTTGCAATTACAATTATGCCAATATGGTTTGTTTTCATTTATATAAATGTATGAAAGCCTGTGTCATACACAATAATTTAATAAATATACTTCTTGTTTTAAAAAAAAGACCTCATTAAGAAGGAGAAAGGCACACCATGGATTGATACCTCTGACCCTATTATGTATTCCAACCAGTAGCTGCCTGAAGAGTAAAGCCTTAACTGACAGAACTGAAGGAAGGTTCTGGTACAGATTTGGTAGCAGATTAGACAAGGAACGATTGTATGTACAGGGATACAACCAGAGATAATTTCAGCAAAGAGAGGTGGGGGGAATGGAGTTTTATGGCATTATTTCACCCCCCCAGAGAACCGTGGTCTTTCAGCAACCTGAAAGTGTATAACTAAAAGTACTGCAGTTCCTTACAGATGAAAGCAGCACTCTGTCTGACACAAAAAGTAGTAATAACAAGGTGTTTGCTAGTCTGGGACTTCTTAAAAATTAAGCAATGGAAACAGCCAGAGAATCTTAGGCAAAGTTGTTAAGCAAACAAGTGCTCTCACTTGTGGGGCTAAAAATATGTCCCTTAAAAAGGAATGTATCAAAATCCTGGAAATTTATGATCTTCACCTGAAAATGGTTTGCATATGTATTTTTACAGACTTGCACATAATCATGAATGTTTCCCCAAGCATCTGACAGATGCTGAAGATGTGCTGATTTGAAGCAGCTCTGAATTAGAAACCATTAAAGCTCAGGTAGATACACAGTTTCATTTACTTTTCAGTGATCCACATTAAGTTCATGAAAATGCTGTGGAGTATGATTGTTTCTTGTTATGGTCTGAAAAAAGGGAATTGCCAAAAACTAGAAAGGTAAAATCTTACCAAAGATCGAATATGTAAAATGGTTAAAAGATGAGGTGGTCAGCAGAGATGGGAAACATCTGATTCCCCTTATGTGGAATAAGCATTTGGAGAAGTGGTTACTATGGATTCAGTACTGGAACAGAAGGTTGAGGATGTTATGTTGACATAGTTATATACTAAAACAATTTCTGAGTTAAAAGGAAGATTAATATAAACATTGGAGGGGTTGGCCTCATCTAAGTACTTAAAATTGGAGCAGCACAACAGGTTGAGGTTACAGACCACTCATTATTAGAAGGACTGAGACAATACATCCAAGGTGTCAAGGCATACTTTATTGAAAAAAAGGAGAAATTAAATAATGACCTTGCAATAAAATGCCCCAAGAATGCTTAAATGCCTTC
Source organism: Protopterus annectens (assembly GCF_019279795.1). Lineage (NCBI taxonomy): Eukaryota > Metazoa > Chordata > Ceratodontiformes > Protopteridae > Protopterus > Protopterus annectens. The sequence goes on from NC_056732.1 coordinate 1,909,045,687, forward strand.
TATTGAACCAGAGTTACTATGAAGATTCTTTCTGCACTGACTGTAGCACTATGGATATTTCTAGCTATGCTTATTGATATTGGTATGGCATTGGTATTGATGTTGATATAGTTATTATTTTTGTTGTTACTAGATTTATGTTTGGTGTTACTGTTTTATGCCCTGTACATAATACAATTGGTCTGAAAGGAAAAAAAAAGAATGATCTTGAGGTACAATGGGGGAGGTACTGGAGAACCCAATGCAAAGGTAAGTTAGCTGTTATAATGGGGGATTGTTGTATATTAAGTTGGAAATGACTGGGATTACATTTTTTGATCATGGATATTGTGGGACTATGTCATCTAAAGTTTTTGAGAAGACATTCGTAGAGCCCCAATTTTTTATTGCATACCAAAATCACTTGGGTTATGCTAAATATGCAGGTTGCAGTTTTCTGCAGTATTTGGCTGTGGTTTGCTTGGTGTTTATTCTTGTATTTGGATTTAGTTGTTGTTTGCTCTATTTGACCATTTTTCTAGGGGTGTTTTTCCATTCCCTTCAGTACTTGTGTCTTTGTTTAACAAGTCATTTAATATTGCAGATGAATCACAGAGTTTGATTGCCTTGTCTTCTAAGCTTTATGATGGGGTATAATTTATCCCGTATAGGGGCTAGAATATTATAGAATGTTGATAGGTTGTAGAGTTACTGACATTGCAAAAGGAACTCCAGTCTAATTTCTGGAGCTTGGTAAGAGGAGGAAAGTGAGCTGGTTCTGGGCAGAACTAGTTAAACAGCTGTAGTTGTGCTTTTTGAGGGACCAAGTTGAGAACATAAAATGATGATCACTTAAGAAGTTAGACACTCAAAAGTTTGTCAGGTATATTTTATAAGAACAGAAAGCAGAGTATTGTTCCAGTTATTAGGGTTGCTTCTAGTTACTTCAGTACAAGTTGAGTTAGGTTAAACATCTATTTTCTGAGTTTTGTGAGTACCTATCCAATTAAGGTTATAGTTTCATTCTATTAACAATTTAGGGTAATTGCTATGTTCTAGATTCTTAGAAGCCACTGTGGTGCAGCGGTTAGCGTTGTCGCCTCACAGAAAGAGGGTCTCCCATTCAATTCTCGGCTGGAGCACCTTCTGTGTGGAGTCTGCATGTCCTCCCCATGGTTGAGTGATGCTAAAGATATGCAGGTAGGTGCAAGAGTGAATGGGCATGCCTTTTTTGAAGGTTGGGCGTCGGGCTGGCAACTCGGCACCATAAAAATCCACTGACAATCATGTGGCTGTGGCGACCCCTAACCGGGAAAAGCCGAAAGCTATGTTCTAGATTCTTGTTTAGGGTAGTTTCCATTGAGATTATAAAGAAGGCGGAAGAATACAGATGATATCACTATCATTTTGAAATGACCATCAAGAATTATTTTTACTACTGTCTTCTGTCTGAAGAGGAGTGACTTCTGGCTATTAATGTAGGAAAGAGACCACTGTCATTCTTAACCAGTAGTAACATCCCTCATCCTTGATGTGATCCTGGCCTGCTATACGAAAATAGTGCATATATTTTTAGTAAAATAACAAGGGCTATGAGAAGAGCATTTGAGCTGCAATCAAGTAATATTAGTTAATACAGAGTGATACCGCATGCCCCATAGTTGGAATTGCTTCCACTTCTTATTAACACTCCCTGTGTTTATGTACTCTAGGGAGACATTTGTGTGGAATGATGAAGGCTGAGATGGCAGGTCAGCTGATCATGGAGTAAGATGGATGCCACCAACATGAAGTAATAAAACACTAGCAGAACAATTACAATTGTCAAGATCTTTTCATGGTGACATGAACAAAATGAATAGTGAGAACATTCACAGTTGTGGAATACAAGTACTAAGTTATTGGGCAACCAGATTGAAAATGTCTAATCCAGCATATCCACTGTAAATGTCATCATGTGATTTCAGAAGGTTGAGTAGTAATAAAGTAGGCTTTGTAAGTAGGGTATTCCAAAGTGAATAACAGCAGCAATAGGGAATAAACGACAATAATGTTTCCAGCTTACGCTATAATTAGGAATGAGCCAAGTGAGTAGAATAGAAATAGAGGGTGTATCGTGATGGTACTTCAAGGATTGAGGCGAGTTCACAGAGATGAAGACAAAACAGACTGAAGAAAAAGCTTATGAGATGTGTGTAAGATAGGAAAGTATTAAAATAACTACAGAGTAGTTGATGGTCATGCAATCTGAGAAGTGTAGAAGGAGGAGATAAAGTATGGAGGTGGGACTGTGTATGGAGCATGTGACTATGGGAAGTAAATTAGCAGCTATAAAAGAAGTGATATCAGTGAGGGTGGGAACAAGAGATAGGATAGATGCATAGAGAAAAGCAGGCCAGCACACACTGTTTAGTGGAAATAATGTTTGGGAAACCAAGGTAACAAGGCAAAAGCCCAGCATGCAGCAGAGAAAGAGCAGGGAGAATAATGGTTAAATTTAACTCTTTAACACTTATATGGTATATAATTTTGAAGCTGTAGCAGCCTATACACCTCCTTACATTCTCTGAAAATCAACTTAGAAAGTATAAGATAAACTAATGTAAATATTTTTTAAACAATAAAAGCTATTAAACCTGTACAAATGTTATCAGTAAGAAGTATTCTTTACAGTGATAAAAGTCAGTACATCCATAGTCTTTCCACAAATACGATAATAAAATATAATATAATGCACACAACTAAGAATGATACTTTTGTTTAACTTTCACAAATTTTCATATCTTGCAAACTGTACAACCTAGACATTTATTGTCAGAACACATTTGTTAACCAGAAATAATCTTTGACATGACAGCAAGATATTCCTCTCTGAGTGCATGTTTAGTGCGATATTTACAGAAAGAAAAAAATGCATGCTTACTTGTACAATTAGCAACATAAATAACATAATCTCGCTCATGATTTGCAACTTAAAAATATCAATAACAGTTTCCTTCAACAACATGTAAGGTTTCATGTGATGCCATTCAATTGCTTGTAAGTCATTTATTTTTTTAAATATCAAGTACATCTGGAAATATTGCTTATTTACATAATTACTAACAAACAACTAGCAATATCTCCTGTATAGTGTCATATAAATGGACACTAACAATGAATTTTCATGTCTCCCAGCACAGTATTTCACACCATATTCCTCAATATCTTGAAGGTCTTTCAGTTATGAAAATATTAACATAAATGTGAAAATATGAATAACAAGTGGCAAACACTGAGTCACTTCTTTTCTACAGGACATCATAGCTTATCAATTTTAGTGTCATTTTGTTAATACCTCCTTCCCCGGGACTCAGTAAGCCCTACATGGAGTGTAGGAATAGTACAGCAGCTGTAGCATGGAATACTGCCACCGAGCAATCCAGTAAAGGGCTCCCAGGATGTGCACGAGTGCTCCTATGCTATTCCTACAAGGACACCACTTCCTAATGCTAATTACCTCATTCCTCATTTGCAGGTGTCCATGCAGGAATAGTGTAAGAAGCAGAAATGTGTTCAGTTACTATCTGAACATATTTCTGCAAATTACAAAACAGAGGTATGACAGCTCAAAATAAAGCATGTATTATGTTTATTAGGCATGCCAATAGCCAAATATATGGCCATTGGCATGATAAATAGTTTAAATTTTTTAAAATCAAACTTTTTTTTTTGGCCGATCATAACTGTTTAAGCATAGGGCAGCAAAGCACAAATGGGATTGTGCCGAAAATTAAAAAAAAAGGGGAAAAAATCAATTTTTAGAGAAATCTGCATTTTGCCATTATGATCGATAGAATGCAGAATGAAAACAATAACAGGGGAATAGCAGAAAGGCTTAGTGTAAGTGTAGTAACTATGGAGTAAGGAAGTAGTATACGCAAATGAGGGGAGTTATACTGAATCACAAATTTCTTCTAAGTGTCAGACTGCACCTAACCATGTAGGTGCACCAACATGACCGCGTAAGCAGGACAGCTAGATGACTTCAAAATAGGGTTGCCACTCCTCCGTTTTTTTCTGGACTATCCGGAAAGCAAATTGATTCGCAGGTAGTCTGGAAAACACTGTACAAACTCCAGTATTCTGTTGCAAAAAATGGAAACAGACTATTGGAGTTTGTAAATCGGGTAATTTACTATGCTTTTTTACAGAAAAGCATAGTAAATCAGCCAAAAGCAGGCATTAGGAATGGAAAAAGAGGGTGTTCCCTGCCAGTGATGTTATAGGGATATCACAAAATGGGCGGCATGTGGGTGGGAGAAAGGGTGAGGTGGGTGGGGTTATTGGTGATGTGAGGGGTGTGGCCTTACGGTTTTTGCCACAATGAAAGGTGGCAACCCTACTTCAAAAGGGGGTGTGTCATGCTTGCTGTAAACTCATTGGAGCTCTATGGCCCATGTTTGCCCTCAGCTAAGCACAGCTAAGGAAAGGGGTGTGTCTGAGGTTGCTTAGCAGTATTTACATTAACTAACCAGGTGTGGGTGGGCTGCACAGGGTTCTAAACAGAAAAACAAAAAAACAAAGGAAATAGCAGAACTTTTTACATTTGAGCACTGGGTATGCGCGGCGCATAGCTGGCAGGTGGAATGTATCAGAATCAGCCAATTACACAGGCAGCAGCCCAGCACATTACTATAAACTGTGCAAGCACTTTTCATTCTAGTTTTTCCCAAAAACTCTACACCACTGGTGTACACATTCGGGGGATTTTTAAACTGACAAAACTAACAAAATATGTTAGGGGCTGCTGTCGCTTTGAACTATCAGTATGTGCTAGAGACTGAGGGTGGTGAGGAGGAGAATTCTGACAACCATTCCAGAGTGAGGAGGAGGAGAAGAGTGTACAGAACCAGGGTAACCTACAAGGGGCTACATGAGCTGGCGATAGTGAAGTGCTATAGGGTGGACAGGGACATTCTACAGCAAATCATCGAGCTGTGCTGGCCTTGCCTCAGATGGAGAGTCAAAAGAGGGGAACCCATCTGAGTGGATACCAAGGTATGCGCAGCCTTAAGAATACTAGCCACAGGTACCTTCCACAGACTAACTGGGGATATCATGGGGGTCTCACAGGCATCAGCATCCAGGGTACTCTACCAGTTCCTGGAAGCCATGTCACCACATGCCGGTGAGCATGTATCTTTCCCCAGCATACGTGAGGCGTTGGCACGCAATATTTGTCTCTTCCACTGTATAGCAGAATACCCTAAGGTAGTGGGTGCTAGAGACTGCATGCACATTCACATCAAAGCACCATCTAGTGAGCAGGGTAGGGTTTATATAAACCGTAAGGGCTTCCCCTCCATCAACTGCCAGGTTGTGTTTGATGCCCGGGGTATTATCATGCAAGTGCATATGGCAGCCCTGGAAGCTATCATGACTCCCACATCTGGCATTCCTCAGGACTGTATCAGGGGTTTGCCAGGGGGGATATCCCATGTGGCCATCTGTTGGGGGATTCTGGCTATGCACTAGAGCCTGGCTGATGACACCTATCAGAAATGTACTCACACCAACACAAGAATGCCATAATGAGGCAAGTGTACAAACCAGGATCATTATAAAGCATATGATAGGGATGCTCAGGTGATGGTTCTGCTGCCTTGACATATCCAGTGGAGCCTTGCAGTACTGTCCAGCCACATGTGCACAAATGTTCATAATATGTGCCAAGCTACACAATATGATCCTGTGAAAACAGCTGCAGAAGGAGCATCACAGGGAAGGACCACACAACCCCCCACCACTGCAAAGGTCACTACAGGCACAGAGGGATTCAGAGGAGGAACATCCTGAGCCTGGCCGTGTAGGCAGATGGAGGCATGCCCAGTATGCCTATGCCCTGGCAAAGAGTTAACACATAGTGCACACACTGACACTGTAGGGACACAGGGACTGATACCTCTCTCTGACTCGCACGTACAGTAAAAGGGATGCCAAACATGATGCTACCTGTGCCTTACCATGTATAGGCAGTGTACTGTGTACATCCAACATAGTCAGCCCTCAAGCACTGTCCCCACAACCACCCCAGCCACAAGGTAAGTCACACTTCTTAACAATTAGTAAATAGAGTAGTGTGCTGTGATAGTTATATCTATGGTGTGGATACAAGCATGCAAAGGAATAGGTTGAACAAAGGGGATAGCAGCAGACAAGTGACAGCTATGTGGGACAGCAGGAAATCCATAACAAATACTGGTGTCACCATACTAGGCAGTAGTACTCAAGGTGACAACTCCCACCGCAGTACATGTGGGGGGGGGCAACTAACTGGGTGGCCATAGGTCACACACATGGATGTCAGTGAGGGTTCCCATACCCAGCCCCAGCCTCACCCAGCAGGACAGGTGTAAGTGACCATAAATAAAGGTTGGGAAAGGCCCACAAATGCTGGCAGTGGTGAACATCCCTCCTACAGACCTACACAGACATAGTCCAACAAGCATGTCAGTTGCAGTATGGTTCCGAAGGGTAAGAAGTCTGAAACTGAAATGTATGCCATTACAATCTAACCTGTATTCTCTACTGATGTGGCTCCAATTCTGCACGATAGGGCACAATACAATACTAAACGGAAGCAAACAGAGTAAGTGAAATACCAGCACAGTCATTGCAAATGTGTATTTTTGTCAGGTGTGCCCCCCCCCCCCCCACACATAGAAATGCAATAACATTCAAGTTTGTAGAGTAATATCAACAGAGCATACATTGCTAGACCTGTCCCGATCAACATGATAATTTGCTGCATGTCCACAATATGCACGGGTCAATGTGCTAAGTATGTGTGTGGTTAATATTATCAGGAAGTGGCGAGTATGTGGCCCTGGATGTTGTGTCTCAGTGGCCTAGGTACAGTACTGTGGCTGACAGGGCCATGGCCCAAGAACTGCAGTGCCAACTAATCTACTTGTCAGCTACATCTATGTTAGCAGTTGTGCACACTTGTCCAGATGTCAGTATCAGTCACCGGTGGAAAGCTGGACAGGCCATAAACAGGGGGCCATACACAGAAACAGTGCACAGGTGGAAGCACCTACACAGTCAGTGCCTATAATAACTCTCAACTGCACACAAATTTACAGTTTTACACCACTGTACTCCCAGCATATGCCCTACATTCCACTCTACAAGGTCCGTGTTTTACATCAACCGTAAAGGTATCTGCACACACTCTGCAGACCTATTTACTCCCCGTGCTGTGGGCAACAGCTATGTAACAGTATGGAATAAGTAGTTAGAGAGGCAGGGCTGCTAATCACAGTACTGGGACACTTATGTGTGTTCATTTGTGTGTTTAGCAGTGTGTTTGGGAGTGTGCAAACTTGTGCATGACAATTGTATGACTCTTGTCACACCTACTATAACTACCACTGCCATAAATTACAAGGGCACATAATGTTATTCCTTTTACACGTACTTGGAACATGATATACACTATAAGCTGTGTGACACCTGCAATAACTGCCTACCACTGTAGTACCACTAAGTAGATGGGTAGGGGTTCCCAACCCAACACTGGCAGTTGTGATCCTGTGTGCGCTCATGCGCACGTGTGTGTGTGTGTGTGTGTGTGTGTGTGTGTGTGTGTGTGTGTGTGTGTGTGAATGAATGGCATTCTCTGTGTACTTGGTCCACAAAATATCCTTTGGGGTTGTGGTTTCCAACAATCTGGGGTTTGTTACACCCAATACACTCCCCATTTTCCACTTTACTATAGCTGCTGATGTCTGTTCTCATGCTTTTACCTGTAAACACACATCAGCCCTATAAACTCTGTGGCACATGCAATAACTATTATATAGACTTGGTAACAGGGGCACCGTGAACCATAGAGCGAGGGGGAGCCCGAGCCCCCCCCCCTACTTTTTACAGTTGCAAGCATTCTTTTAAATTTCTTTTCTTTCACGCTAAGAGCACAGAAACAGAGGATTTGCTGTGCTGACATCAGTTCTGGCTATTTGAATGAAACAGTTGCAAGCACGGAAACAGAGGGTTTGCTTTCCTGAGCTGCAGAGTGGTTGAACTCTGTCTTATTTCTGAGCAGAACGGAGGAGTTTCTGCTGGAAGTTAGCAAACGTTACATTTTCAAACATTTTTCAGAGTGAACATTCTTACTGCTCTTCCCTTGTAGTAACATATCAAAGTTTGTGTTTGTTTTTAGTCTAATGTTGTCCTGCTGTAAGACCTACATAGTGGTTTTAAACTGTTGAAAGCACATTGTCACACTAAAAGGGCTGTTTATGTTTTAAAGCAGGTCTGTTTGTTTTTTTTTGAAGCAGGTCTGCTTATGTTTTATTAAAGCAGTGTATGTTTTATTAAAGCGTGTGTGTGAAATGCCCCAGTTACATATAACTGGTGGTCAAGATTGCCCAGGCTCAACCCTTGAGCCTTAGGTACAAGTATCTGCATTCTCTATCCACACCACCACAGAATCCATAGCTCTCTACTGTCTAGATTTTCACATAAGTTGGTCTGTTCCACTTAAAATTTGTGGTTTTGTGTCAATTCACTAAATAATGATAGCCCTTTAAGTTTCAGTCTTCCTATCTTTTTTTGGTAATGCAAAACACTATTTCAGCAACTTTCTAAGATTATACAAGCAATATTTAAAATGTGTCCCTAGTTTTGGGCCTTTGCTCCCCCCCAATAACATTTTCCTTTTTCCAGATTTCTTCTGTTGTGAAATTGTATAACTTAGTTGTGTCAAGTTGATGGTGCAGTGGTGCTGTTGTTACCTCCAAGCACGAGGTTCTCTGGTTTCATGCTTGGCTGGGGTGCCTTCTGTGCATAGTCTGTATGTCCTCCCTGTGTTTGTGTGGGTTTCTTCTGGGTGGTTGCGTTTCTTTCCATGTTACAAATACATGCATCTGGAGCATTTCTTCCTGAGCCTTTGCTGAAAATTGGCTTTGTTCCACATCAGACCTTCCTGGTAAACAAATGTTTAATAATTTTTTTTCAAGGAGCTGAGAGCTTCAGGGGAAGAGAATTTAGTGTTGCTTATTTCAAGTCACTTCGTATTGTTAGTAGCTCAACAGGTAAGTACCCTTACTTTAGATACAGAAAGCTATGGGTTCTACTCCTGGTGTTTCTTAGCAGCAACATGTTCATTAGTTAGAAATCCCTTTAATGTGGAATTATTTAGATGACTTACTTCTGCAAACGTTTTATATTTACTGATATTGGTGGATTGTAATAACAAACATTTGAGTGGCCTTTTATGGTTGAAATTTTTTGAAGTGGTTAGTTTTGTCATTTTTGGTTCATACATTTTGTTTCATTGCTTGCTAGAAGACTGTTCAAAACTACAGATTTAAAACACATTGTGGGTAGGATTTGTTTAGTAGTTACTGTCCAGGTACTAGCAAGACAACCAAGCTGCCCTGAACTGCTAGCTAGTAATGGCAATCTTAGTTTTGTAAACTTGAGTCTTGACTGTTTAGTGTGGTGGGTCCATTGTCTGAAGGTCTAGTTTTTTGTCTCGTTGATTAGGAAGGTACCTTGTGTGAAACAACTGGTGCTGTATTATACAAGAAATACAATTAACTGCAATCAGAAAGGTGAATCAAAGAATGCATACATGTATGCATGGCCCTCAAAATGTGTTTGAAATCAGCCCAAATGAAAGTGTGAAAGGCTCATAATCATGGACACATTTTAAGCTTTACTCTTGTTACCAAAGCAATGGATGAAGGTAAAACAGTTCACACCACATTACCTTGACCTGGCCAAGCCTTTTGACACAATCCCCTACTCAGGTGTAGTACAAAAGATGAATCATGTAGGAGCAAACATGTGCATCACTAGCTGGATTGCCAACTTGCTCACAGGATGCAGGAGATTAAAATAGGGGAACAGACCAGTCACCAATGGAATCCTGCAGGGCTCGGTGCTGAGACTTCTTCTGTTTGGCATACACATCTTAAAAGTAAAAGTAAATGCCAAAGGGCTTTGGCCAGCTAAGTCTGAGATGACTGCAAGCTAGGAGCAGTTATTGAATCCCCAAATGACTTAACCATCCTACAGGAAGGTTTCTCCCAAATAATAACTGGTGTCAAAATCATGACAATGTCCTCTGAGAACTGACCCAGTTGTTTGGCATTTGGGAACTTGTGTGTATAGTGGCCTAACTTTTGACCAACATGTGCCCAGAGTTGTAAGAAAGCTTTTTTATATTGCATAGCTTATAAGCAAATTGTGACTAGATCTAGAGATGTTGTTGTCCCCCTTTACAAAGCTCTCATTAGGGCAATGATTTTGTATAATGCCCACTTTAGCATGAATCTGTCCAGCCCCATTAAACAACTGGAATGACTTCAGAGATACCTTACTAAAAGGATATAAGTCCTAAACAATAAGTCTTGCATGGACCACTTCAAATATTTACTCCTACACTCAATATCCTACAAAATGCTTAGAGGTGACATGCCTGGCATACAAGGCATCCTCTGACCTAATACAGATGGACCTACTGAACATAAGCAAGTCAAATGGCATCAAAAATACTTGGTCCAGGTATCTAAACTGAATGTTGTGGAGAGATGGATATATAACACAGAGGCTACCACTGTTCCAGAACAGACTATCCATAAAAAACAAAACACAGCTCACCATCCATATTCAAATGCAACTTGTATCTAAGGATAGGTAATAGAAAATGTACTTCAGGATTGTCCCTCATGCTACTAACGGATACAGGCAGTTCCTAAATGCTGCATCCCTTACATGGGTCCCCTCAAATTATCTATGGTTTGATCACAGTTATTCTCAGTAGGGCTAATATACAATTTTCAGCCATGGGATAGGTAACACCAATCAGAAAATGTTAATTCAAGCAACAAAAGGGAATTGGCTAATCTTAAAATGTCCTCTAAGTGAACATATGTTGTGGTAGTAAATAGTTATAAAAAATTTCCCTTTTTAATCGCAAAGTAACCCTCTCACCCTCCACCCCCACAGTCTTCAACAGCTTCCGGCACCTATGTCTGGCTGGTAATTGTGTACAGCTATACCCTGGCTACAACATTGCCATACACCTAGTTGCAAATGACTTTTGCAGTTTATAACAGCACTATTGTACATATGCCCCTATTTCTGGGCCGCTGTAACCCTATTGTGTCAGGCTTTGTTCATATGTCATGCACTATGAGGCCGATAGGTATGGTCTATCATTATTTATTGCTGTAATTCTTGACATTGTCCCAGTGATGTTGTGGAAGAACTCATGTTCTGGGGTAGGGGTCATAAATATGAGGGAAAAGGCCAAACAACATGTTGAACTCTGCACAGTCAATAGGCTGGTGTATGTCTGCCATTGTGCATGGATGGTGCAGTGGTGCAGCAGTAGCGTTGTTGCCTCACAGCAAGAAGTTCTCCGGTTCGATTCTCGGCTGGGGTGCCTTCTGTGTGGAGTCTGCATGTCCTCCGTGTGTTCGTGTGGGCTTGCTCCGGTTTCCTCCCACATTACAAAGACATGTATCTGGAGCCTTTCTCCCCGGGCCTCCGCTGAAAATTGGCTTTGTTCCAAGTTGGACTTTCCCGGTTAACAAATGATAAATAAATAAATGGACTAACATGATTTTGTAGCAGTGTACTGTTTACATATTATTTGGCCTGTGTACGGTTGGGGGATGGGTCAGATGTAAGTGCCATAGTTCCTTTTGTATCCAACTGTGCATGCTGCTCCAGTTACCAGTGGCCTATCAGTAACATATGTTTGTATGTGCATTCTGAGACATGTCCCATACCACCCCACAACTCCGGCTACACTGTGACCTGGGACAGTATATGTAGAGGTATTGTGCGACAGTCAGAATATATCTGTCCACACAGCTGTTATACTGTAGTGTCTGTTAGGCTTACCAGTATGTAGCTGTGACTGAGGTGCAATTGGTTGTGTGTATGCACTTTCACACCAGTGTCTGGTTGTCAGTACAGTGACATTCCTGTAGTGCATGCTGTATTAGGTAATGCATTTGCAATTCCACAAAGCTGCTTTGGGGTAGTGTTGTGTTGTCCTGACTGTATTTCTGATGGCACTTGGTGACATGCCTGTCAGCTCAGTGTAGTTTCCCTAATGTTACATTGCTGCGCTCATAGTTCTGAACCCTCTTGTCCCCATGACAGGTGTATATTTCTGACAATTCATTGGGATGATGTGTGGAACATAGTCACTACATAATGAGAGTCAATTGATTTTTCAGACATCTGATATTGCATGCAACATATTTTAGGATAGATGGTGTTACTGCAGGAACATCCACAGTGTAGCTACCCAATTATTTCCAAGGTATTCCTATTTCCATACCCTTGTCCCCCCACTTTGTCTGGCTTGGTCCAGATTCATTGCAGTAAGTGCTTCTGAGTGTACCTCTCCACTGCCAGGCTTTCTGCAGAATGTCCAGGTGTTTGGCCCATACTTTGGTTCTGTTCCGCACTTTATTTGTATTTGTCTGGTAAATCAAAGTTATGATCCAAGGATTTGTGTCAGTGAATAATGACATTACATGTCGGTTCCTATCCTCATATCCTTCAGAAGGTTCTGCTGGCATGCACCCTGGTGCTGTACACATTTGCTTATGTCAGCAATATTCTGAATATGTCCCTGTATGTGGCCCATTTCCCACCCTTTGTACACACTTTGTACATTTTTCTTGCACTAAGAGGTTGGTAGGTATGGTTCTGATGTATGGCTGCACTGCATGTTATATAATGTTATATAACTACATACACACACACACACATATATATATATATATATATATGTAAATATATATATATATATATATATATATATATATATATATAAATACATATATGTTTTTATATATAATATATATATATATATATATATATATATAAACGTTTGTATATTATGTATCTATATTTCCATATATATGTTTCACCACAAACACACACATATCTATATCTATATATATATATATATATATATATATATATATATATATATATATGTGTGTGTGTGTGTGTATATACACAATACATACACACATATATCTATCTATATATGTATATGTCTATATGCAATACATGAATGATTCCACAAAGGTTTCTCAGTATTGTTGTATGCCTCTACTGCATGATATGTTTAAAAAAGCAAAAGCAATTCTGACAGCTTAGATGGTGTAGTAGTAAATTGAGTGGACTCTAGTGTACAGGATCCTGGGTTCAAGTATTGGGACTGATACTTTTTTTCATTAATGTTAAATGACCAGACTGCATAATAAGTTTGAAAAAGCAATAATTCCTACAGCTCAGATGGTGTAGTGGTATGTTGCTGTGACTGTACAACACAGAATTCTGAACTTGAGACTTGGCAGCGCTGATTATTTTGTTGCTGGGCAGAACAAGGGCTGTTGGATAAAGAGTGATTAAGGCACTTTTAATCAGCTGTAAGTGGGTTTGCATGGGTTTGCATGACACTAAGTAATGACAACACACTGTTAAACGTATAGATCCTAAATCTGTGTTGGCTTCACTTAGCAACCCGCAAACACACTTACTCATGCATACCCCCACGCTAATTTCTTTAAAAGAAAAGAAAAAAGAGGTGATAGGAAATTTGTGAAAAAAGAGGCACACAGAGGAAAGTATAGTATGATAGGTAGCTAAGGATGTGCAGGATAGGTGTAGGAAAGGACCATAGCTGTCCATTTTTCCTACAGCAATGGCTGTGCATGGCTATGGAATTTGGAGGTTAATTTGGAAACTCTAACCCCTAAGAGAGGGGTAAGGACAACAGTAATGTGTTGTCAAGCCAATTGGACTGGATTACATGTGTCCAGTTGGCATGTGTGTGAAATGGATAGCTATGCATGGTGCGACATTTTTTTTGGGAATAGACTGCCCTTTTTCTTTTAAGGTGAAAGTGAGATGTTGGGGATTAGTAGGTACATTTGTGGAGGTAAGTTGGGTGGGAAGACAGACAAAACAGACAAGACAGCTGACGGGCAGTATATGACATATGTGGGGGGTAAACACCTTGGACGGGAAGGGTGGTTGGGAAATGGATGCACACAAGCCTCAAATGGTTACAATGGGTCTGTGGTCCCCACCCATGGGCAGTCACCACTGCACCTTCATGACCCCAAAGGTGGCTATGATGGGGGCTGACCAGGAGGGGCAGGCTGACCCTCAAGATCCGGCAGGCGGCCCTCAAGCTGGCGCAGCTGATCTCCATATTCTGAATGGACGTCACTGCGTTTATTCCCCAGACCTAACTACTGGTGACAGTCTCCTCTCCGCGCCCACTCCCATAGAGGGACAAGCTCCATCCCCTGAGGCAGTTCCACCCAAAGTTGGTGCAGGGCCAATGGAAGAAGAAGAGGTCCGGGAGGGGTCCCAGATGTGCTTGGCCCTGGTGCCATGGCCAGATGAGGTGGGACAGGTGGATCCACTGGGATCTGCCTTCCCTGATGTGCTATAGTGTTTTGTTTTAAAAAAAATAATTTGGTTAGGCTTAAGCAACACATTTCAGGGTTAGTTATAATAGCATGGATGGGTGTTCCAAATGACACCATAACACAGAATTGGAACAGCTGCATAGCAAACAGAACACATATATATATATGGAACCACAGTAGGCATTATACCGGCATGCAGGTTACATTGATAGCAACAGGCCACCAATGATAGTAGTTGAACAGTAAACATTATTATTAAAACTGTTCAATATTTGTATAACAATAGAACACATGACCCAACTGTAAGTTTGGAAATGAACATACCCATGAATGTATATGAAGTATTGTTGCAGATAGGGTGGGGGAGACAGAGAGGGGTCTATATCATAATTGCGAAAGATGGAAACTGCAAATATGAATCCGTCGACACATAATGAGCGAACTACCAAAAGAGTGAACCACCAGAACAGCAAAAGGCAAAACATCAAACGGGCTTGTTCGGCCAGCAAGGCGATTCTGGTGATAAGGGTATATACCCTTTTCCCCACTGTAGTGTGATCTCGGAGTTGGTATATTTAAGTAGGGGGGTGTGGGGGGTTCAGGGGGCTTGCCCCCCTGCAGAAGTGTGTTTTGTTATTGTTTTTTGTAGTTGGTTTAGATATACTTACATGGCACTGTTGGTTATGGAAATCCATTCGACGTTGTGGTTTTAGATGATTCGGCAGTTCGCTTATCTGGTAGTTCGTTTTTTTTGTGTCGATGTTTTAGTATTCGTGGTTTTCGTCTTTCACGATTATAATATAGACTCGAGAGAGAGATGTCAATTAACAAATGTCTAGTCTTCAATTTTCCACAACTGTAAAGATCATTACTCATTACTCTCCAGGACTGACCTCACGTTATATCTACCTATGGCCTGGGGATGGACAGTGGCATTATTCTACACAGTGTATTGGGTAAGGCTTCTTACAGCTAATAGGAATATCTCCTTACCTGGCAGACCTGTTGAAGAAATATCTGTTAACACTATCTGACTGTTTCTACATATATTAACATCTTCGTAGTTACATATGTGACACTGACTGGGGTGCCATGCACTCATGCTTGCTGAGTGTGCTTCTGACATACTCTGCTGGGGTTTCGATCTGTCTCCCTGGTTACAGGCAGTGTTGACCACTAGCCAGGACAGCGTGACATTTGAGGGATATGCATTGGAACAAAGTGCTTGGTGTTTGTACTTATCTTGCTGTCATTTGCAGCCTTGGTGTTGGGGAGTGGAAGTGTTTTACACAGTGAGTGTGTTAGTAAGGCCTTATTACAGCTAATACAAACATTTCCTTACCTGGGAGACCTATGGATGAAATTTCTGTTAATACTACTTGACTGTTTCTACACATATTCACGTAACTGTTCTGTGAAAACATTACATACAGTTTGCTAGCACTGCCGGGATTCAAACCATGCCTGTTTGTGAAAAAAGGTACTACAAGGTTGTCTTTCATTACAATGAGCTACTGAGGAAATGCCAAGTCTTGTGTGATTTATTTATCCCTTGTACTCTCTGGTTTGCGCAATCTGACCTTGTAGTTGTACCATTCAAGCATGGCAGATAGTTTTTTTTACTGTGTATTCATTAGTGTTACCAACGTTCCCTCTTTGCAGGGGACAATCTCACTTTGTGCCCTGAGAAAAAATCTAGGTAATGAAAATTGTACTGTAATTTTCAAACAAAATATATGTATTGACTTTTCATGAATTGTTGCGTTGCATACAACAGTTATTTTATAGCAAAAACACATAGGTATCATACCAACTAGCATAAGCAACTCAAATGCAACACAATAATCATTTATTCTGGGAAAGAAGTGAAGTTCTGTCCTTTTCAGTGGCCATAGGTATGCTATGTCCTACAGAATCTCACATTTCAATAAAGATGTACCACTATGGGCATTTGCAAAGCTGTCAACACTAGTATTCATACTTTGACATATTACATTCTGGGAAGCAATTGATTAACACAAAGCACTGTGCAGGGGATATAATTTTCTATTTGACACATTCTATTCAGGTTTCACATCTTGCTGCATGGCACATTTCATTTCACTGATCACCTGTTTTCAAACTCCAGAATCTTGGTAAAATGGGCCACACTTCATTCTTGCTGTCAGAAGCATGGTTGTTGTGCAGAACCTGTTCACACTTACACTCCTACCACAACATACCTAAGTAAACACAGCAGTCTGGGGGGTTTAATTTGAATCAACAGTACACAGAACTTTATTAACCTGATAACTGTCCTTTATTCGACTACTATTTGCTATATTTATTTACCCTGAATACTGCAAGCTAGATTTTTACTCAACAGCTTCCCTGCACAGCCTTAGCAGTCTTTTCGCATATGGGTCAATGTTTGTGGCCCTCTCATCTGCAGCTGTACAGGAGATAAAAAAGGAATTATGCATATCTATCAATTGCATACTCAAGCTGAACTGTATTACCCAAAATAATTGATAATGGTACTTACACACTTCTGGAATATTCTCTGCCCATGCTTCTTGGGTCCACTGTTCCAAGAGCTCCCTCTTCCTACGGTTGAGGTCAGCATAATGGTACTGGACCTGCACTCCACTTCAAGGAATGCCAGTAGCACTGGTGAGATCACATGCAAGATGGTCCCAGGCCTCCACTTTGTATTGGGAGCCCTGGTACTGGTCCTGCAGCAATCTTCCTTCATGTTTTTTTTACAAGAAATCCAACTATGACCCTGGACTCCTGAATGCCCCAGCGCTGCACCTAAAAGCGTGTACCCTCACCAATGTCTGCCATAGTGCCTGCAGTGATGAGCTACAACTGGTTCTGGCTGTATTCCCACCTGCAATGTTTAAATAGGGCTGAATTCCTGCCCTTTGCCATGATTGGATAATTTTGAATATGCTGAACTAAGCTAAGCTACGGAAAAACCCGCTCAGCTAAGCTAAGCATTGCATACCAATGAGCATATCCACTTAGCTATGCTAATTCTTGCTTAGCATTTAAGGTTAAGCAATGCTTACACTGGCTAAGCTTAGCTGAGCACAACTTTGCATCATTCAGCTTTCATTTTATGGACTATCAGGATTGTGGGGTTCATTCCTCATTAATTACATATTATGATATGTATGTTGACCTTCCCTAACATCCCCCTATGTGCTTTCATTACATTTCATTTTGTGTGACTATACTGTATGGTATATGGGGGGTTCACAAGTTTCTTAGACTAACACCTCACATTTGGACCTACTACACTACTCTGGTGGACAACTATATATTATTTACTGCCTAACTATAAAAAAAATAGTACTGCTTTCATATATAAAAGTGAAAAGCCTTCATTGGGGATCGAACTGTGAATGACTTCATGCAAAGCTGACATTCTAACCAATACACTATCTTGCTTTGTAAATTTGGCTGTATATTTCTATTTAGCTCCTTGGGATATGTAAGCTAGGCTGAACATAGCTGCATGAAGCACACATCTGCTCAGCTACACTTAAACTTTATTGGGGACAGAAAAAAAAATAAATGTGTTTTATTTTTCTTTACTTTAGGGTATGCACATTTCTGCCTCTTAGGGCAGGACATCTGGACAACTACATCATACATGGGGGAATAATTATTTTAAATGTTCCTCTCAGGAACAAACTTACTTATTTGGTATGTCAGCATGTACAATGGCATACTATTCTGGACATTGTCTGTGCTGGACCATTGTGGGGGGCTGTGCTTCTGTGTGTATTTTACTGTATTTTGTCCGCGGACACTGTTATGTTATTTTCTCCTATATGGAGGTATGCCTCTCATATGTCTAGACTTAGGAGAGATGCCATTAATTTGTTTTCAAAGTTTTGCTCCATCATTACTAAAATAAATTATTTTGAGAAGTTTTAAGTAAGTAGTACCATCATCTATAAATGGTTTCTGCCCTAGTTAATTTTTGCTTTGCCTGTAACATAGCAGATAAAACCTGAGACATATGCAGGTAAAAACTACTGTAAGTTCTATGAACTGGAGGGCTCCCTACATCAGTAACAACTTGAATGACTAAAGTAAAGCTAGATCCTTGATCCAGTGCTTCTGAAGGTAAAAACGGTATGATATAGGAGAAGGCTGATAGGTGTACTGGGTAGTTGGATACCAAAACAACAAATGGGGTATCCTTGGGTAAATAACAGAGGAATTTACCTAACAAGCACAGCCTTGGTGAGAAAATTAGTACAAATACTGTTCTGAGAAACAAGGAGATGGGAAGAAGACAATTAATCACATATCACACATTTACTGAGATCAAGCATTAGCTGAGCAACACTCTACAAAACATCAAAGAGCTGAAGGCGACATGAAACTATTAGGAAATGTTCTTTTTTGTGCAAGGGTCTGTACTTCAGGAAAGAGTATCCTACTTACTGGAAGCACATACCTGGACTTCTGCAATTAATGTATATATATATATATATATATATATATATATATATATATATATATATATGTACACACACTTACATATATATATATATATATATATATATATATATATATATATAAAGTGCCTTCATGCATTACATCTTACAACCTAGGCAAATCTCTATTCTAAAACACATTTTAACACTAAACGTGCAAGATAAACATCCTCACAAATAAAACTAAGGGCCAGTTTCAATAAAGCCTACACTAAGTGTACACTAACCCCGGGATTCAGCAAGCTCTGCACAACATGCAGGAATAGTGCAAGAGCTGCTGCACGCAATATGTCTGCCTGAGCAATCTAAGATCGAGGTCCCGGGACATGCACAAGCGCTCCTACACTATTACCTCATGGACACCACTGCCATATGCTAATTACCTCATTTGCTGGTGAAAACCATGCAAATGAGGTGAATTAGCGATCCAACAAGCAGGCAGATGTCCGTGCAGGAATACTGTAACCTGCAGAAATGTATTCAGTAAGTAACTGAATACATTTCTGCAAACTACAAAACGGAGGCATGACAGCTCGAAATAAAGCATGTATTAGAACTATTAGGCATGCCAAACGGACAAATATATGGCCAGTGGCATTAAAAATAATTTTAATTTTATAAAATATAACTTTTTTTTAGCTGATCTCGGCCATTTAAGTATGGGGCAGCTTCACGTAAACGGGATTGTGCCGAAAATAAAAAAAAAAAAAAGAGAGAAAAATAAATTATAATAGAAATCTGCATTTGCCATTATAGTCAATGGCAAGCAGATTGGATGTAATGCCAGGGAATAGTGGTTGCTAAGGGGGAAGGCTCAGTGTAGGTTTAGTAACTATGGAGTAAGGCAGTGGGGTATGCAAATGAGGGAGGTTATACTGAATCACAGATTTCTTCTAAGAATCAGACTGCACCTAAACTTGTAGGTGCACCAACACCACCGTATAAGCAGGAGAGCTAGGTGACATCAAAAGAGGTTGTGTCATGCTTGCTGTAAACTCACTGGAACACTGTGGCCCATGTTTGCCCTTAGCTAAACACAGCTAAGGAAGGGAGTGTGTCTGAGCCTTATTCCATGAAATGCAGAGTGTGTTCGTGTCCAGGGGAGGGCCATTTCTACTTAAAACTGTTTACTTTAGCTAAATGTGTGTGTGTGGCATGCACCAGGTTTAATAGCAGCACTGTTTACATTTGAGCAGCGGATATGTGTGGCGTGTCTCAGGGCTTAAATGGGGACGAAATGGGAAGGGGAAACAGAAGGAAGGCAATTAAGGAGAATTAGCATAGCTGGCAGGTGGAATGTGTCAGAATCAGCAAATTACACAGTCAGCAGCCCAGCACAGTACTAAAACTAGACAAACACCTTTCAGTCTTGTTTTTTCCACAAACTCTATACCACTGGTGTACACATTCGGGGGAATTTTAGACTGACAAAACTAACAAAACATGTTAGGGCCTGCTGTCAATTTGATCTATCAGTATGTGGTAGAGACTAAGGGTGGTGAGGAGGAGAATGCTGACAACCGTAACACAGTGAGGAGGAGGAGAAGAGTGTACATACCCAGGGAAACCTACAGGGGTTACATGAGCTGGAGATAGTGGAGCATTATAGGATGGACAGGGACATTCTACAGAAAATTGTTGAGCTGTGCCCCACATCAGACACAGAACCAACAGAGGGGAACCCATCCCAGTGGATATCAAGGTATGTGTAGCCTTAAGAATACTAGCCACAGGTATCTTCCAAAAACCAACTGGGGTTATCATGGGGGTCTCACAGGCATCAGCATCCAGGGTACTCTACCAGTTCCTGGATGCCATGCTACCACATGCTGGTGAGCACATTAAGTTCCCTACCACCGGTGAGGAGTTGACCAGCAATATGCATCTCTTCCACCATATAGCAAAATACCCTGAGGTACTGGGTGCTATAGACTGCATGCACATCCACATCAAAGCACCACCCAGTGAGCAGGCTAGGGCCTACATAAACCACAAGGCCTTACCATCTATCAACTGTCTGGTTGTCTACAATAATCATGAATGTGTGTGCTGGCCGCCCTGGAAGCTATCATGACTCCCACATCTGGCATTCCTTGTAGCTGTATCAGGGATTTGATAGGGAGGGGGGACATCCCATAAGGACATCTGGTGGGGGGTGCTGGCTATGCACTGAAGCTGTGGATGATGACACCCATCAGAAATTCTCACACACACACACACACACACACACACACACACACACACACACACACACACACACACACACACAAGAACGCCATACTGAGGCACACGCACAAACCAGGATCATCATAGAGCATGTGTTTGGGATGCTCAAGTCACGGATCCGCTGCCTTGACATATCCGGTGGAGCCTTGCAGTACTCTCCAGCCACATGTCCACAAATGTTCACAGAATGTGCCATGCTACACAATATGATCCTGCAAAAACAGCTGCAGCAGGAATGCCCAGGCCTTGGCAAAGAGGCAATGCATAGCACACACACTGACATGGTAGGAACCCAGGGACTGACACCTCTCTCCGACTTGCACGTACAGTACAAGGGATGTCAAACATGACACTACCTGTAAATTAAACAAATAAACAGCAAAGGTTTGGCTCCACTATGTTCATAAAGCATCAAATATTCCACCAGGTTGTAATATGGTTGAGCAGCTCTCTTTATTCAGCACAAGCGCTTTCACAATAGCTTCATCAGGTACATGTGTACAGAATGCAGAACACACCTTATATACTAATTAAAATCACATGACCATTAAATTTAAAAAGATAGACTATTTACAAAAATGTTTATAAAACATTATCTAGGTCAAATTTTCATAAAATAAATATTTAGAAACATCTAATATATGGCAGCCAGACAATATCTTTCACTTAAACCGTCTAGATAAAGCTCTTTTAGACAGGATTGGTTTTATAGGTACAGATTCATTGAGGCCATGTCCAAAATTAGCCCTAAGCCTCACTATCCATTGTGTCTCAATTTCTTCTATCCTTACTCTAATGTTTCCCCCCTAATACTTGGCATATTCATAGCTAAAACTGTAAATTTAAAAAGATGCTGCATATCCGTATTAATTACATGTATAGCTAGTGCATTTAGACTATTGGATTTCTTTATATGGAATAAATGCAACCTTATCCTTTCCTTCAGACTGCGGTCCGTTTTGCCCACATAAAATTTACTGCATGTGCAGCAGATAGCTAAATAAACTACATGTAACGTATCACATGCAGCTTGTACTCTAAGACTAAAAACTTCACCAGTATCTGGATGCCTAAAAACATTGTCTTCATATATATACATGCAATAATTACATTTACCATAAGGTTTTGTGCCTCCATTCAATTGTGCAGTTGGAGCTTTCCTATAACAACATAATCTATCTTTCAAGGATCTCTTTTTCCTAAACGAAAACTGAGGCTTGTTGCCTACTATGTCCCTTATGAGCTCATCAGTCATTAAAATATCCCAATGTTGATTAATTACACTAGTATATGAAGTAACATCTCTAGTATAACTAAATGAAAAGTTCAGTTTACTCCTATGCCCTGCTTGCACTTTGTTTATTGGTGCTGAAAAATAAGGTTTAGCTACAGTATCTCTTAATCGTCTAACCACTGCTGAGTTCTCATTAATTATACCTGCTTCGTGGCCTCTTGCTGCTAATTCAATTTCAGTTTTTTGCATTTGTCTTTCAAAATCATCACTTCTAACATTCAATCTTGACGCTCTAAAAAATTGATTCCTGGCTACATTTTTAAATACATATTTGGGATGCATGCTGTTCTTTTTAACAATAAATTAGCATGACATTCCTTCCTATATAATTTGGTATAAATTTTTCCATTTTCATCTTTCTCAACATAGACATCTAAAAAGTTAATATACACTTCGGATACATTTACAATAAATTTCAGAAAATCACTTGAATTATTTATGTAACTTTTAAAATATTCCAACTGTGCTAGTGACCCCTTCCACAAAAGATAGAGGTCATCGACAAACCTTCTATAAATAAAATAAAATGACTGTAAGGGCATTTCAATATATGCTCCATTTCCCACACCAACATAACAGCATTAGTGTAACTATTAGAACAGGAACTACCCATAGCCACTCCATGTTTTTGTCTAAAAATCTTATCACTAAAGGAAAAAATATTGTTGTTGAGGACAATATTAAGTAATGTTGTTAATAGACTAACATCTGCTTCACTAAATTCATCATCTGTTTTTAATAATTTTGTTACATATTCTAAACCTGTTTTGTTTGGTATTACTGTAAATAATGAGTTTACATCTAATGTAACAAACATAAATTGATCTTTATATTTAAATTCCTGCTCAAATTGATATAATTCACGTAAAAAATGTTCTGTCTCTCAACACTATTGGAGACTTATCAACTAACTTCCTAAGATGTTTCTCTAAATAAATCGACAATGACTCAGTACTCCAATTATGTCCTGCAACTATTGGTCTTAATGGGGGCTTAGTAGGATGCTTATGAATTTTCGGTCTGCCCTGTATAATAGGTACAGTAGGATAGTGTGTGTAAAAATATCTAGCTAAGTCACTAGTAATCAGACATGCCATTTCTAAATACTTAATAGTGCTACATATAGTTTGAATCATGACTTCTACTTGAGATTGAGTGATAACATCATAAAATTTTATATCATTTAGCATTTCAAACATAGCTTTTTCATAGTCAAGTTTATTCATAATCACTATTTGCCCTCCTTTATCAGCTGGCATAATAACTAGTTCATCATTATTCTCTAAAGCTTACAATGTACAAAACTCATTTTTACTTAAATTGTGCCATTTATTCTGCTTTTTGTTCTCATTTCTCTGATTATATATACTATATATGTCAGAAATGCATATTTGCTCAAAGGCATTGATCAAGGCATTCTGTTTTGGTATGAAGGTACTTGGCCTTTTAAAGATATTAGTTGAAGTTTGCATTTCTCCAAACATCATTTTTAAAGTTAAATTACGTGCAAACTTTTTAACATCAAATATAGCATCAGTTATAGACATGTCAGCAGCAGGTATAAAAGTTAAACCTTTCTCTAAGACACTATATTCAAATTCAGTTAAAATGTGTCTAGAGAGATTATGAACTAGTTGCTTACTTGACACGTTTTTTGAAATGCTCTTTTGATCATATATGAATTGTCCAGTTCATCGTTCATCTTCCTCTTGTACCTGGTAGTACTTCTGCCTCTCCGTTGGTTCAATTGCTGCCTCCCTCTCCTGTTGCTCACAGATCTGTCCCTCATAGGGACAGGAAAATGTAGCCCCAACTGCTTGCAATCATTTAAAAAATGATGACTCAACTCTTCTTCTATGCCTACATTTGCTGTTATATTATCAGGTACTTTATGGACTTCCGCTCTAATAACAAATGTCATTTTCTTGGCCCCCAGTACTGTGTCAGCAAAAGTTTTCGCTACATCCAATGTCTCTGTATTAATTGCTGTTTGCGTTGGCTGATTTAAACTATCTGCTTCGTTGGATATATGTTGTACATCTGCTGCATTTCCCGTTTGTTGTAACATAGCATTAACAGCTAGATCTGCCTGCACCGGCGGATCCAATAACATAGTGCATGCACTATTTTCAAAATCACGTGGCCAAGTAAAGATATTACCGGCTACAAAGTCCTTATGGTCTCTTTGTAATTTGTTAAGTTTATTTTGCAACAATCTCCTGGCATATGTATTAACATTGTCTATTGTATCTACTAGTGATTTAAACAAGGCAGTCGAACTATATTTCTTACAGATGCTGACATATTTGTTTGTAATGGCATCTAAAACAATGGCTTCTTGTCTTATCGCTGCTGTTATAAGTAATTTCATATAATTAAAGCTAGTTGCAAGATTCAATTGTTGCCATTCACTTAATAGCTGCTTGTCACAATCAGTTTGCGCTGGCATCTTTAAAATTCTTAGACCCCTTGGCACAATCTTTTCCGACAAACTAGCTTCTAGATGGAATCTTTCATATTGTACTCTTTTCAACTTACATAAATCTT
Source organism: Protopterus annectens (assembly GCF_019279795.1). Taxonomy (NCBI): domain Eukaryota; kingdom Metazoa; phylum Chordata; order Ceratodontiformes; family Protopteridae; genus Protopterus; species Protopterus annectens. Next base: position 1,909,070,694 of record NC_056732.1, read on the forward strand.
TCTCCAAAGTAAACAGATCACTTCTTAAAGCTAACAAGTTGACATTTATATTATCTTCAGTCAAAATTGGAACATTTGATTAGTGGATTTTCACAGTCACTTACTTTGGAAATAAAAAGATTTACGTTCTTTTCAGTCCATTGCGTATCTACAGTTGGTGTATAATCCAATTCAACTATTCCAGCTCTAGTAGCCATACTCCTAGTGCTTGTAGGAAATACAAAAAAAGTCACTAAATATATAAGCAAAAGTATACCTACAAAGCACTGAATACCTTTGCATACACATGTAAAAACATAAATTAAACAAATAAACAGCAAAGGTTTGGCTCCACTATGTTCATAAAGCATCAAATATTCCACCAGGTTGTAATATGGTTGAGCAGCTCTCTTTATTCAGCACAAGCGCTTTCACAATAGCTTCATCAGGTGCATGTGTATAGAATGCAGAACACACCTTATATACTAAGTAAAATCACATGACCATTAAATTTAAAAAGTCTATTTACAAAAATGTTTATAAAACATTATCTAAGTCAAATTTTCATCAAATAAATATTTAGAAACATCTAATATATGGCAGCCAGATAATATCTTTCACTTAAACTGTCTAGATAAAGCTCTTTTAGATAGGATTGGTTTTATAGGTACAGATTCACTTGAGGTCATGTCCAAAATTAGCCCTAAGCCTCACTATCCATTGTGCCTCAATTTCTTCTGTCCTTACTCTAATGTTACCCCCCCTAATACTTGCCATATTCATAGCTAAAACTGTAAATTTAAAAATATGCTGCATATCCGTATTAATTACATGCTTAGCTAGTGCATTTATACTATTGGATTTCTTTATATGGTGTAAATGCTCCCTTATCCTTTCCTTCAGACTATGGTCCATTTTGCCCACATAAAATTTACTGCATGTGCAGCAGATAGCTAAATAAACTACATGTAACGTATCACATGCAGCTTGTACTCTAAGACTAAAAACGCCACTAGTATCTGGATGCCTAAAAACATTGTCTTCATATATATATATATATATATATATATATATCTACATGCAATAATTACATTTACCACAAGGTTTTGTGCCTCCATTCAATTGTGCAGTTGGAGCTTTCCTATAACAACATAATCTATCTTTCAAGGATCTCTTTTTCCTAAATGAAAACTGAGGCTTGTTGCCTACTATGTCCCTTATGAGCTCATCAGTCATTAAAATATCCCAATGTTGATTAATTACACTAGTATATGAAGTAACATCTCTAGTATAACTAAATGAAAAGTTCAGTTTACTCCTATGCCCTGCTTGCACTTTGTTTATTGGTGCTGAAAAATAAGGTTTCGCTATAATATCTCTTAATCATCTAACCACTGCTGAGTTCTCATTAATTACACCTGCTTCGTAGCCTCTTGCTGCTAATTCAATTTCAGTTTTTTGCATTTGTCTTTCAAAATCATCACTTCTAACATTCAATCTTGACGCCCTAAAAAATTGATTCCTGGCTACATTTTTAAATACATATTTGGGATGCATGCTGTTCTTTTTAACAATAAATTAGCATGACATTCCTTCCTATATAATTTGGTATAAATTTTTCCATTTTCATCTTTCTCAACATAGACATCTAAAAAGTTAATATACACTTCAGATACATTTACAGTAAATTTCAGAAAATCACTTGAATTATTTATGTAACTTTTAAAATCTTCCAACTGTGCTAGTGACCCCTTCCACAAAAGAAAGAGGTCATCGACAAACCTTCTATAAATAAAATAAAATTACTGTAAGGGCATTTCAATATATGCTCCATTTCCCACACCAACATAACAGCATTAGCGTAACTATTAGAAAAGGAACTACCCATAGCCACTCCATGTCCAGAAATCCAATAGTAGAAATGCACTAGCTAAACATGTAATTAATATGGATAATGCAGCATATTTTTAAATTTACAGTTTTATCTATGAATATGCCAAGTATTGGGGGGGGGGGTAACATTAGAGTAAGGACAGAAGAAATTGAGGCACAATGGATAGTGAGGCTTAGGGCTAATTTTGGACATGGCCTCAATGAATCTGTACCTATAAAACCAATCCTGTCTAAAAGAGCTTTATCTAGACGGTTTAAGTGAAAGATATTATCTGGCTGCCATATATTAGATGTTTCTAAATATTTATTTGATGAAAATTTGACTTAGATAATGTTTTATAAAAATTTTTGTAAATAGACTATCTTTTTAAATTTAATGGTCATGTGATTTTAATTATTAGTATATAAGGTGTGTTCTGCATTCTATACACATGCACCTGATGAAGCTATTGTGAAAGTGCTTGTGCTGAATAAAGAGAGCTGCTCAACCATATTACAAACTGGTGGAATATTTGATGCTTTATGAACATAGTGGAGCCAAACCTTTGCTGTTTATTTGTTTAATTTATGTTTTTACGTTTGTATGCAAAGGTATCCAATGCTTTGTAGGTATACTTTTGCTTATATATTTAATGACACTACGTGTGCCTTACCATGTATAGGAAGTGTACTGCATGCATCCGTCATAGTCAGCCCCCCAAGCACCATTCCCCACAACTGCCTCAGGCACAAGGTATGTCAGTCTCCTTAACAATTACTGAATGAAGTAGTATATTGTGATAGTTATATCTATGGTATGGATGCAAGCATGCAAGGGAATTGGGTATTGGATGGCTGAATGGGACAGCAGCAGACAGCTGACAGCTATATGGGACAGCAGGAAATCCACAGCAAATACTAATGTTGCGATACTAGGCAGTAGTACTCAAGGTGACAGCTCCCACTGCAGTACATGTGGTGGCCCAACTAATGGGTGTCCATAGATAACACACATGGATGTCAATTAGGGTTCCCATACCCACCCCCAGCCTCACCCAGCAGGACAGGTGTAGATGACCATAAATAAAGGTTGGGCAAAGGCACACAAATGCTGGCAATGGTGAACAGCCCTCCTACAGACCCTAACAAACATACTACATCAGGTCTGGCAGTTGTCGTATAGTTCCAAAGGGTAAGAAGTCAGAAACTGAAATGTATGCCATTACACTCTATCCTGTGTACTCTACTGATATGCCTCCAGTCTGCAAGATAGGTCACAATACAATACTAAATGGAAGCAAACAGAGTATAACTGAAATACAAGCACAGTCAATGCAAATGTGTAAAGTCATCAGGTGTGCACCCTCCCCAACCCCATGTAGAAATGCAGTAACATGTAGGTATGTAGAGTAATATTAGTGGAGCATAGATTGCCAGAGCTGTCCCAATCAACATGATAAATTGGTGCATGTCCACAATATGCAGGGGTCAGTGTGCTAAGTTTGTGTGTATAATATTGTCTGGATGTGTTCAGCATGTAGGCCTGTATGTTGTGTCTCAGTAGCCTAGGTACAGTACTGTGGTTGGCAGGGCCATATTCCAACAACTGCAGTGCCAACCAATCTGCTTCTCATCTACACCCATGTTAACAGTTGTACACACTCACTGTCCAGATGTCAATATCTGTCACCGTCAGAAAGCTGGACAGGCCATGAATGGGGGTCCATACATAGAAACAGTACACAGGTGGAAGTGTACTACGCAGTGCCTATAAAATAACTCTCAACTGTACACAGCTTTGGAATTATATACAGAGGTTAGCATCACATTAGTTGTCCCTCTACTATGGAATACTGGTTGTCTGGCCAATCACTGGCAGACCACAAAAAACACAGTTATAAAGTAATGACAGACTGCCGATGTTCACACACAAGGCAGGATAAGGAGAAGGGCCCAGTTATATCTGTGAGGCAGGAGCCATAAGCTTCCATATCACACATGCACTCAGTTCACCCCCCCCCCAACAGCCACAGGTATCTCACTTGCCATATCTTTGCTGTTGGGAATGATTACAGAATCACCTCACTTCTTTATGGGAATACACACATGATGCATCATGCTGAATAGGTGTACCATGCAGGTGTGTCCCTAGCTGTAAGAAGAACCCTGCCCACATCCAGACTGATGGATCACTATGAACAGGAAGGATTGCCAGTAACACCTCACCCACTTACCATTGTCACCCCAGGAGAATCCACTGGCCTGCAGCCTGGGAATGTATGAGTGACAGAATGCACTACTGGCCTGCTACAGATGGCCTTCATCACTCTCACATGGCCTACTGGAGTCTGGGAAATGCCCATGCCTCACCCATAGTGCCATTGTACAGAATGTCATGGGGTCCTAACTAACAACCTAACACAGTAAACAGAAAACAAATGCAAGGTCATGCTGCCAAATGCCATTAGCATGCCTCTCCATGTCCTAGTGTAAGAACTGTGGACCAAGCCATAAATACTGCTGGGATAAAGGTCCAACTACAGGGATACTTCTGAGATATTGCTCCCATAATGTTAGGAACAGGAGAGAATAACAGGGGGGGGGGGTGTAGAAGCATGGATGCCATGGAGTGAGTGAAGTCTGAAACTCTGTCTGCTCATACTTCCCCTAACTGCAAACTCATGAATGAATAGCCACAAACCTGCTTGTAAACCACAATGTGAATGGAAACTGACCAGATATTTGAGTCCTGGCTCAGGATAACCTGGGCAAATCTGTACAGCTGAGAGGTGGGCCCACAGCAGGATATGGCCATTCGGTTAAGTTGAGAAATGCACAAGAAGGGGAACCCCAGCCAGCATTGCACCAAGGTGCTGGACCATTTATACAGACCTATCACTCAATTGTCTGTAGCCACCACTCCACAATGGTAGAATTGTGCCAGAATGTCTAGCCTTTGCCAAAGAATATTGGTCTCTGCTTCACTCATCTTGTAGTTCCCTGATAAATAACTGCGAGCAACCAATGATATCTGCCAGTATTGATTACACAATACATTACAGTGTAAAACAGTACATATGTCAGAAAATCTATGCTAAAACCAAACATGTTACACAAGCAACACAGACAGTAAAAGGAAGCATAGGTACACACAGTATCCCCCTATGTTTGGCCCATTGTGTCTCCATATTAGCAACCTATCTACAGATATCCTGCAAAAACTGGTTGCTAGGTATAGCTGTAGCACACAAAGTCCTGGACTGGAGTGCAACTCTCCCTGGAATGGATTCCCACACTCAATATAGAAGGTCATATGGGCATGCTCCTACACTTAGACATTAGAGAAATGAAGCCCATGTCTCACACCACAGTGGACTACAGATATCTGTTATCTGCAGATGTTTGCGCACACACACCAAAATGTAAACCATTTGGTCTTCACATACAAACACAATGGACAGGAAATCTCACAGCCAGCTGTAGGTGGCAGATATGTGCTAAATCTGCATCCATTTTGTGTGATACACACACATATCTAATGCCAACATACTACAATAATTCAAGCATACACACACATAGATATGGGGAGGACAGAGACAGACAGTGACAGAGACAGTCCCATTATGAAGCCTTTCTCATCCAGTACACATCCCATAATCCCACTTGACAGTATCAGCTGATATATGTCACCTTAGATGTACCTTTGGGCAAGCTTCAGATCTGTAAGCTCAATAGATCATGTGATAAATGCATAACATACTAAAGCAAATAGGTAGAAAGATAGGGGTTCTAATCTCAGTCCTGGCAAGTGTGTGCATGGAAATTGCAGTTTTAGTCCATACCCACCCAGTACACATCCCATTTCCCTGTATCACAAGATGTGCTTAAGTCATTCAGCATAGAAATTCCTTTTGTTAGCCCTAAGCCCTATAGGCTCTGTGGTGCTTTGGATAACTGTGTAACACTAGAGTACAAAGAACTATTTATGTAGCAGTTCTAATCTCGGTCCTTTACATGTCAAATATAAAGGTGTGTGTGTGTGTGTGTGTGTGTGTGTGTGTGTGTGTGTGTGTGTGTGTGTGTGTGTGTGTGTGTGTGTGTGTGTGTGTGTGTGTGTGTGTGTGTGTGTTTGTAGGTTAATGATTTTGAGGCTATTCACACTCAGTACACTTCCCATTGCCTTACTTTAGCACTCCTGCTGATCTCAATCACCTTGAAAGATCCCTTTGGCCAACCCTCAGATCTATAGGCTCCATGGCACTTGCAATAACTGCATAATACTATAGTACAGAAAACTAGTTAGGTAGGAGTTCTAATTCCAATTCTGGCAAATATTAAAATGTGTCTGTGTGTTTGTAGGTTAATGATTTTGAGGCCATTCATAGAGTCATAGAGTTATAGATTAGTACTAGGCTAACTGCCCTTGTGAGTCATTTTAAGCCTAACCAATTATCTCCTGTGAGATTCAAACCATGTGCCCTGTGTTTGTAAGGCAAACACCTTAACCATTAGGCCACCCTCCCAGTATACTTCCCATTGACCTACTTTAGCACGCCTGCTGATGTCTGTCACCTTGAAAGATCCCTTTGGCCAGCCCTCAATTTTATAAGCTACTTGGCGCTTGTGATAAATGCATGATACTATAGTACAGCAAACTAGTTAGGTAGGAATTCTAATCCCTGTTTTGCCAAATATTAAAATGTGTGTGTGTGTGTGTGTGTGTGTGTGTGTGTGTGTGTGTGTGTGTGTGTGTGTGTGTGTGTGTGTGTGTGTGTGTGTGTGTGTGTGTGTGTGTTTGTAGGTTAATGATTTTGAGGCTATTCACACTCAGTACACTTTCCATTGCCCTACTTTAGCACTCCTGCTAATGTCTGTCACCTTGAAAGATTCTTTGGCCATCATTCAGCTCTATAAGCTCTGTGGCGCTTGTGATAGCTGCATAATACTATAGTACAGCAAACTAGTTAAGTAGGACTTCTAAGCCCAGTCCTGGCAAATGTTAAATGTGTCTGTATGTAAATGTGTTTGTAGGTTAATGATTTTGAGGCCATTCACACTCAGTACACTTCCCACTGCCCTACTTTAGCACTCCTGCTGTCTGTCACCTTGAAAGATCCCTTTGGCCACCCCTTAGCCCTATAAGCTCCATGTCACTTGTGATACCTACGTAATACTATAGTACAGCAAACTAGTTAGGTAGGAGTTCTGATCCAAGTTCTGACAAATATTAAAATGTGACTGTTTGTTTGTAGGTTAATGATTTTGAGGCCGTTCACACTCAGTACACTTCCCATTTTCCTACTTTAGCACTCCTGCTGATATCTGTTATCTTGAAAGATCCCTTTGGCCAACCCTCACCCATCTTAAGTTCTGTGGCACTTGTGATAACTTCATAACACTATATTTCAGCAAACTAGTTAGGTAGGAGTTCTATTCCCAGTTCTGGCAAATATTAAAATGTGTTTGTTGGTAGGTTAATGATTTTGAGGCCATTTACACTCAGTACACTTCCCATTGCCCTACTTTAGCACTCTTGCTGATGTCTGCCACCTTGAAAGATCCCTTTGTTCAGCCTTCAGCCCTATAAGCTACATGGTACTTGCAATAACTTTGTAATGCTATAGTACAGCAACTGGTTAGGTAGGAGATCTAATCCCAGGTCTGGCAAATATTAAAATGTGTGTGTTTGTATGTTAATACTTTTTAGGCCATTCCCACTCAGTACACTTCCCATTGGCCTACTTTGGCACTCCTGCTGATGTCTGTCACCTTGAAAGATCCCTTTGGCCAGGTCACACCCCCTTAAGCTCTGTGGTGCTTGCAATAAGTCCATAATACTAGAGTACAGTAAACTAGTTAGGTAGGAGATCTAGTCCCCGTTCTGGTAAATATTAAATGTGTGAGAGTGTCTTTGTAAGTTACTGATTTTGAGGCCATTCACACTCAGTACACTTCCCATTGCCCTACTTTAGCATGCCTGCTGATGTTTGTTACCTTGAAAGATACTTTTGGCCAGCCCTCACCCCTATAAGCTCCATGGCACTTGCGATAACTGCGTAATGCTATAGTGCAGCTAACTAATTAGGTAGAGGTTCTAACCTCAGCCTTGGTAAATTGAAAAGTGTTTCTGTTTGAGTGTGTGTATACCTGTTGGTTAAAATATTTTGTGCCCATACACATCCAGTACATTTCAAAGTGTCATACTTTACAAGGGCTGCTGATGTCACTCACCTTAGAAGAATGTTTGTACGCCCTTCTACCTATAAGCTCCGTGGCACATGTGATAAATGCATAACACTATAGCAGCAATAACTAGATAGGTATGGGGTTTGAATCTCATTCCTGGCAAGTGGTTGTGTCTGCAACGTTGTGATCCATATGCACTTGGGGCTGGGTTTTGCTACACTTTTGTGTGATCTACCCAGTACACTACTAAATGTCCACTGTACTGGGCCCACTGTTGTGGTAGCTGTGGACACTCTGCAGCCCTATTAGCTGCTTTACATGTGAAATAACTATGTAACAGTATGGAGTCAAAAACAAGATAGGTGGCTCTTCTATTTCTTTGATACAATTCCACACTCAGGAATCACAGACAAACACACTCATCTAGTCATCAATCTGTATGTCACTAAGTGGGCTGCAAACTGGCTCATGGATGGAACCCACAGTGTGAAAGCAGCGGACTCCACATCAGACTTCCAAACATTCATGAGTGGAATACCACAGGGTCTTGTCCTAGGTCCCCTATTGTTTGACATGTATGCCTCTGAAATCCAGCCCAACACGAATGGACTCTGGCTAACAATGTTCACAGACAATTGTAATTTGTGGGCTATGTCTACATCCCCATAATATATTAACATCCTGCACAAAGATGCCAATGACACCTCCAACTGTTGTCAGAACACTGGCCTTAGGCTCAATGGCAAAACATGTGTCCCAATCCACTGTTGAATCAATGTGCTTTCCACAAATGACTACACCGGTGGTAGTCCACTGGCCACAGGTGGCCTTATAGGAGGTCTGGGAACACAGGCTGACAGCAACGTCTGTTCTGACCACCACATTGCCACTGTGGACAGAAAGCCCTTCCATGTGGCACATAGCATAAATAAGGGTGTGTCATCCAGGAATGCAGAGGTCAATGTCACTCTTTACTCTCCCCTCATTAGGCCAATCATCAGCTACAATGGCCTATTTGCCGTGTAACTCACTAGACACATTCAACAACTGGGTAGGCTGCAAGTGTACCTCACATGTAGGACCCTAGGCATGAAACAACTGTCCTACGTGGACAGAGGCCAAAACCGCCAAATGTTCATGATCACATCTTGGCTACTTACAGGCAATCCCTGCTTGACTGACAATGCCATGCCTGCCCATCTGTGTTACAAATGTCATAGCTAGGAAACCCCAATCTGTATGCACCACATGCCATGGATACCTCACCCATGTTACCACATTCAACAGAACATGCTTGGGGACAGGTCCATAAGCCAGACACTGGCCAAGTTATGTGATATATGTTGCATACATGTTAATAGGAACGATTCACTGGCCCTCTTCAAGTGAAATCCAGATGAGTGGATTGTGAATTTAACTGTCACCCTGGGGATCCCACAAGTGGCAGTAGTTGACAGATGCACTGCTGACAAATGTCAGGTGGCATGATGCCAGATTACTCCCATGGGCTAGGCTTGTAATGGTTCCATGCCCATTAGCCTGGTGCACACCTATGAACACTGAACCTATGACACATTACTGGCAACCATGTGTGTGTGTGCATATGTGTGTGTGTGTGTGTGTGTGTGTGTGTGTGTGTGTGTGTGTGTGTGTGTGTGTGTGTGTGCATGTGTGTGTGCATCACTGTGTATACACGTGTTTATGAGCATGTAAACCTGTAGGTGATATTACTCTGTGGCCCTTCTCACCCACTCCACCCCCTATTGCCATACATTGTAAGGGCTGGTGATGTTATTTACTGTAAAGGTACCTTGTGACACTCTTCACCCTATAGGTTCCATGGAGTATGTGGTAACTGCATTACACAATACTAAAAATGACTAGAAAGATGGAATTTCCACCCTGAGTCCTAGGAAATGTGAGTATGTGTGTGTGAGTCTCTGAAAGTGTGTTTATTTGTTGCAGACAGCATTTGAGGGCTTATTTGCCACACACACTGCACATTGCCATACTTTACAAGGGATGGTGATGTTGCCCACATTACAGGAGCCATGGAACAGTCATCACCTTACAGGGTCTGTGGTGCATGCAATTAGGCAGAACACATTAATACCAATAACCAGATAGGTAGGGGTTCTAATCTCATTGCCGGCAAGTGGGTGTCTGTGTGTGTACAAGACCAATATTCTGGTAGCATGTCTGAGTTAGGAATGTATCTATTGGTTGGACATTCTTAACAGTTTTAGGCCACGGTACTCCCAGCACATGTCCAACATTCCACTGTACAAAGGTTGCTTTTTACATCAACTGTAGAGGTATCTGTACACACTCCACAGACCTATATGCCCTGTGCTGTGTGCAACAGCTATTTAATTGTATGAAATGAACAGCTACAGAGGCAGGGCATTGGTGTGTACAGCAGTGTTTGGTAGTGTGTGCACGCATGTGTGACAGTAGTATGTGACAGTAGTATGAAAACTGTCACATCAACTACACCACCCATTGCCATACCTTACAGGAGCATTTGTTGTTAATCACTAGGCATGTATTTTGGAAACACAACAAACTCTGAGCTCCATGCCCCCCGTGATAACTACCTAGCACTGTACTACCGCTAACTAGATGGGTGGGGGTTTCAAACCCAACACTGGCAATCGTGTTCCTGTGCGTGTGTGTGTGTGTGTGTGTGTGTGTGTGTGTGTGTGTGTGTGTGTGTGTGTGTGAACAGTATTCTGTGTGTGTGTGTGTGTGTGTGTGTGTGTGTGTGTGTGTGTTGTATTGACAAACCTTTTGTGTGTGCCACCCAGTACACTTCCCTTTGTCCACTGTACATGAGCTGCTGGCATCAGCCACCATGCAGTTACTTGTATACGCCCCTCAGCCCTATAAGCCATTTGGCACATGCAATAATTGTTATACAGACCTTTTAATTGTGTACAGCTGTATCCTGGATATGACACAGTCAATGTGTTACCACACTGCTGTACCCCTTGTAGAAAAGGACTGCAGGGCTACATCCTGACACACAGACACCTAGAACATAAACAGAATACATTATGGAGACCACATTCAGTCAGTGTTTATAACAGCAATAATGCATCATGGCTGGACAGTTACACACTCTGATGTGTAACCATTAAACATGCTGTCTGACAACACTTTACACAACATTACATTGCTAAACTGTACTAAATTCACCCTGTGCATCAGAATCATATTAGCATATCCCTGCATTGATGGTACGGATGACAGGGATGTGGCACAGGTATCATATGCACAGGGTGTGGTGTGGGTTTGCCAGAGGCCTAGGCTGAGCCAATTGGTTGACATCATGTGCGTGGGTTAGGGGGTTGTGTATTAAATGGGCCATGCAGAGTTGGTGTGTGTAAGTATAGATGTGTCCTAGTTGTGATGGTGATGTTTGTGTATGTGGATGCACACAGTTCTGCCATGTTGCTGCCCTATACAGGAGTATGTTGGACAGCTGCGGACCATACATGGCAGGGTGTACCATTCACTGTGTCTGGACATGGGCACAGGAACTGGGCCTGCCAGGGGTTCCAGTGGCATCACCAGGCACAAGACCAGATGCAGTACTACTCCCTGATGATGAGTGCTGTCTGCTGGATCCGAGTCCCTGTTGGAACCGGCCAGGACCACATGCCAATGGCCTGCTGCATTGTAATGTGGACAGCAACCCCACTGCAGTCATGCTGCTGGTACTGCCACTATGGGAGCGAGAGCGAGATGTTGCACAGCCATGTAGACCTTCAGCTGTTCGTGGTGCTGTCCAATGTCCACGTGGCTGATGACCAACTCCCACTACATGCTCAAACACACACATCCCACAGTGGAGCACTGCCACCATCCCACCCAACCATCTATTCATGACCTCAGCATAATAATGGTGGGCATCTGCAAGATCAAAAATGTTGTCATGCATAGCAGGAACATTTGCCATCTGGACCCTGAGAGTCTATCTGGTGTAACATTCAATACGTGTCTGTGCCTCCATGACTGTCCGGAACATGCATCTGGTGACACCTGCTGTGGCACTTTTGGCAGGGGCATGATGGGCAGGAGTCCTCCTACAAGCACCCCTGCCCATTCACCTGTGTGGGACCTCACCTGTTATCTGGCTATGGCTAGTGTCTACAGACATATTTACCATAGTCACCACACTTTCCTGTTCCATGCCACCACCCACCAGCTGTCCCTCATCTATGGCCATTGGTGATGACATATGTCTGGGCACTGTGACTGTGTGCGGGGGTAGAGTAGACAAATGTGGGATGCCAACCAATGGCACAGATTCATCCCCTGACAACCCTGCCTGTGCCTCACTATGCCTATCGTCATTGTCAGTTTCTGCAGAGACACTGACATCAGTTTCCCTGCAAGAGGGACCCTGACCCTGATCGCCAGCTGGGATGGGAAGACAATATATTTAAATTAATACCTGTACGTTATGGTTTACCTACACACACACACACACACACACACACACACACACACACACACACACACACACACACACACTACACACACACACACACTACACACGCACAGTTAGAGGTGAAATGGCAGAAAGATATTACAGAGACCTCACATTACCCAACAGTTATGCACGACACATGACCCACAACATCATGCACTGCAGCCATTCTTAATCCTTATTTTTTGACATGCATGAGTCATGTTAGTAGGTGATGTCCCTTCCCCTGGAACACACCGCACCCATGTACACATTATTGCTATGCACGTGTATAGCACACTGGCATCTACTGTAGACCATACCTCACAACTGTACAAATCATTGCTGAATGTGTAAATGCCTGGCACTTATGTTTGCTCTGTTCCTCACAACTCCTATGTGTTTGTCTGGCACATAACTTGGATGATATGAGGACTGATGTCACTAATTAATGACATACATTTGATTTTCAGATCTCATTAACAGCAGCGAATATATGTGCAATCAAATCTGGTTACACCAACAACCTTCTAAGTTTAATGTGACCACATTACTGCATTTGAAAACATTACACTCCTTATATGTGACATATGACCTGTGCAATCCAATCAAAAAACTAACAAATGTGTTAGTTGTGAAGATACTGAATGAGATGTGTACAATATGGCAGTTGCATAAGTGAGAATACCCTTAAACCAATGCTTTGTTGAAGCACCTGTTAACTGAACTAGAGCAGTCACTCTTCCTGGGAAGGGGTATATTAGCATGGCACATCTTGACATGGCATTATTCGGAGAGTCTTCCCTACAAAGGTCCCGCAAATCTGTCAGATTGCAAGGCCAGCTCATGTGCACCGCCCTTGTTGGTCACACTGAGTGTTTACTATTGGTGTTGAGTGTTGGCTTTGTCTGGCCCAATTCATAACCTTGATCGTGTTCAGACAGAGCCATTCTTAGCTCATTTGGATGCATGCTTCGATTCATTGTCGTGTTGGAAGCTGAAACACATCTCCATTCTCAGCCGTATTGCAGATGCCTGACTGTTTTGGGCCACATGCGAGTGTTATTTGGAACTGTTCAAAATTCCCTCTGCCATGTCTGCAGGCCTAGTTCCAGCTAATGAACAGCATCCCTAAAGAAGGACACTGCCACCAGCAAGCTTCAACATGTGGATGGTGGTCCTCAGGTGAAGTCAGTGAACAAGAGGTGTTGCTTGTGCACAAGTAGCTTTAGGAATACTGTCTGTATGTTTGAACCTTGGTCTCATGACACCATTACACATTGCAATACATGCCTTTGGGAGACTTGATGTTATGTCTTGCTGCCTGTACACAGTGCTGGATGGTATTTGGTGTGGGTAAATGCTTCCATCTACTTACCCTACCACATAAGCCACACTTATGCAGAATCCAGGCAATTGTTGCCACATGTAGTACACAAGCAGTACTTTCCAGAGAGTCCTGCAACTCCCTCAGTGTTGCTGCATATTTCCTGGCAGCCTCCCTGATCAGTTCTCAACATGTCTTGTCATCTGTTTTGGGGGGACATCTGGTTATTTTCAACAGCACTGTTGTCCCATAGTCAATCCACCTGTACATGAATGCCTGCACTGTGTTCCATGATATATGCAATGCTGTGGTAATGTTGTTGTACCCTACTCCTGACTGATACCGTTCAGATATGAGATCCCTTTGACGCATTGTAAGATGTTTGCATGCCATGGCTACTTCTGTTGCAGGTGACTGAGCAAATGAAATGAACATACTGCTTGGACAGCAGACCATTAGTCAGTGTTACATTGAGTCCCTGTAATTGATGGGAGGTGTCTACCCAAGTAGAGTGGATGCTGTCAGTCCATCACAAGCTGCCTCCACAATAAGTTATTTGGAGGGTTTGCACACATATCCATCCAGCATATTGTAAGGTTTGTATACCCCATATTTGATGGACTAACATATCTGTCTGGCTTACAGGTTAATTGTTCATGTTATGGTCACATTACAGGTTGAAAAAGGTGTGGAATGCAATATTGTGGTCTGTCGTATATAAGATAAACTCGGCATCTTAATAGGCGTGTGTACACTGTTGTATCCACTGTTTAAGATTAATATTTCATACATGTCCCTACTGTAGCCCATTTGTTCCCCCCATTTTGTCGATCTCTGTCCAGACATCTTGCACTGACAGGTTGTCAGTGTGATGCCCGTGCACTGGCCTAGCAATCAAGGAGCCTCAGTCCTCACCACTAACACCAGTGAGGGCCATCTCATATAGGAGAAAGGATAACAAATACACACAGTAAAGTATGATTTCCCTTTAGAGCACACAGAGATTACAGTCAGTCTGGAGCTGGTTGCTCCCTTGCTCTCCAGGTCCCCAATAAGACTCCCCACTGGCACAGCTATAGGGTCCAGATCTCAGCTTAGCTGGGCTGGCTAAAACCTCCAGCACCCTCTCTGTCCAACCAGTGCTTTGTGCCCCTGCCCAAGTAGCTGACACACACACACTTTGAGATAAGTGTTTATACAACCACACAGACACTTCTGGGAAAGGCTGGCACAGATTCTCCAGCTGTGCCCCTATTACCCAGACTATACAGTAGAAATTACTGCCACCACCCAGCTAATAATTATCAGCTACCCAAAGGCCCTTAAAGGGTGTCCAATTATTACTGTGCAATATTATTATCCCACTGGTAAGTGTAACTAAACAGTCAAGGCTTATTAGAGTGGCTTGGTACAGTTTCAATATGTAAATGCAATGTACTTTAGAGCTTAAATTATGTCTACATAAAACAGCCACAGTTGAACGTTTAAAAATATTTAATAATAAATACTAAAAACACAAGACAATACTTTTTACTACACAGTGCTAGTCAGGAGTTTAGAGATCACAGAGAAATACTTAAAATAATTCAGTAGTATAGTTCTGACATCACAGAAAAACACTTAATCTAATCTTTCTAGTTTCTAGCTATTTCTAAGAGAAAACACAAGTCTAAAATACTACTTACATATAGAGCAGGGCAGAGTGCTGTGAATTGGATGGTCAAGACAAAAATGCTCAATGCTTTCTGATTCTGTTTAAATTGATATCCACTCCAGATTCACATTACATCAGTCTTCACACTTTCCTGGATTCCCAGGCTTAAGATACTACATTCTTTTGTTATCTTGCACCTGTAGGAAGCTACAGCAATAAAAGACATTCCACATATAAACTCTAGTAATTATATCTTAAGTTAAAACAATAGGCAGGATGCCTCACTCTTAGACACACAAACTCAGAATTTTAACTTTAAAGGACAGACATTAACTTCAAAGGACAGACATGAAATGCTTGACTTAGCTTTCTTACAACAGTGGGCAATGTTGCTACATATCTGAAGTTCAGCATTTCACAGCATATTCTTTCAATTAAGAAAACAAGCCTGCAGTTTACATTCATATTTACAAATGACAGAATTATCTGCAAAATTCTATCTGGCTAGGCTGGCAGCCTTCATCTATCTTCACCCACTCTTGACATATCATCACACTGAGGTATGCTACAGGAATGTTACATGACCTTCAAATATGTCCCCATGGTGACCACTGTGATGCACTGCAGTCAGCACCAACAAAAGTGAACATACACATCATGCATTATTAGCATGGCCTTAACATGCATGGGCTATTGGCAAACCACAACAAAACAATTCATTACTCACCAGCTATAGGCTGCTGTCCCACGTGTAGATCCAAGGGACCTAAACAGCTGTGGGAGAGAGGTACTGTCAGCAGACTCACATGTGGCCTTGGCATAGGGTCGAAGCAGCATTTCAGCACATTAACAGTACAAACCCCAATACTACAAAATATGCTGCCCATCATCATAGATGTATGCTACTGTTCATTACTAAACACCATCAACACCTACTATCTTATCTGACATATGCATGTAGAAACTATACGGATATAAATAGATATGCAACAGTATTCTAGTAATGTGCACTGGGGCCTTACCTGCACACTTCTCATCCATTGTGTGGGTGCAACCCACCTCCACAATGCTCTCCTCAGCTTCATATGGGATGCTCTGGGTGGGTGCCCCAAGGTTGGTGATGAGCTCCTCAGTGGGTGTCAGTGGAGGCTGGATGGCTGGTCCCTCACCTGTGGCTAGGCTGTCCTTCACTATGGCACCAGCACTTTGCCAGGCAAGACAAATGAGGTTCGTAGCATGATGCCAGACCTGCTCGTATCTTCGGTCGTGCAGGCTGACATCATTTACCCTGTGGACAAGAGCGTTCCACAGGGCAGTCCTCTCCCGCAGATCTTGAGGTGTCCTACTAAATAGAAGTTCATGCTGTTGGGTAACAGCTTCAATTATTAGTGCTGTTTCTGCCTCAGTGAAGGCAGACAGTCTTTGCCTTGGCATTGCACCTGGAAGACATAAACAGGAAAACACATCACAGGACCTCATAAAGTTGTCAAATTGCACATCAACAGTGGATATCAGTTGCCATCACTCACAACTACATCCCAGTGCTCTAATCTATTACAGCAATATCAGCTTGCTTTGCACTCCTGTCCTTGATGTGTCATATTCCTCACAGTGATGGACAGGTAATTGCATAATCCTCTATTCCTCATGTAGAGTGTGTAGAGGGATGACAGTGGCCATCCTCCTCGTGGATGGGGTGTGGATGGTGGCAAGTCTGTGTTTGACTATAGTGTGTGATGGAGCTGTTTGCACATGCCTGAGTTCATGTAGAAGGCAGACAGGGTTGTTATCAGGCTCCATGGAGACTTGCTGCTGTTGCCATTAGTAGGCAATATGTGCATGCTCACCATTGATGAGGGGTGGGGTGCAGTTGTTGTGCATATCCTGCTATACAAATGAGGGACAGTGTGGTGATGTTCCCACCTAACCTGTCTGATGCAGGTTGCCTCTAGCCATGGCATGCATGTATGAGGTGTACTTTACCACCAGTATAGGGTGAATTGTGTTGTTGCCTCTGATACTGGCAACATTTGTGGAGACACCTTTGTCCTTGTGATTGGCCTTGGTTGTGTGGATGTTTGATTTGTAGTCATGGTTAGCCTTACAGGGAGTCACCTGTGAACTTACATGCTTGCTCAGATACAGGTGGGCTTGCTTCCATGTTGTTGCCTGCACCTACATGTCCCTGTACAACCAATATAGCAACCTATTATGTGGTTTGTGTACTGCTGCTGGCTACCAAAGTGGATTACTCTACCTTGGTGGAGGCTGGTTTTACAGGTCAGGTACTGTTGGGTCCATACATCTACAGTGGATATAAAGTGTACACACCCCTGTTACAATGCCTGGTATTTGTGCAATTGAAACATGACACCACAATAACTCATTTCAACACAATTCCCACCTTTACTGTGACCTACAGCCTGTACAATTCAATTGAAAACAACAATATGTTCTGTGAAAACATATGTAAATAAAAATCAGTACAATATGCCGGTTGAAGGAATGTGCACACCGTTAAACTGATACATTGTTTAAGCATCTGTTGAGATGATTACAGCATTCACTCATCTTAGGATGCAGTTTAACATCATGGCACATCTTTACTTGAAAATAGTTGCCCATCTACCTTGCCACAGTGCTACAAATGTTTCAATTTGTGAGGGCATCTCTTGTGCAAAGCCATATTCATGTCAACACACAGATGTAGTCTTGGATGTAGGTCTAGGCACTGGCATGCACATGCCCAAACTGTACTTTGCATCTTGTGATGCCATTCCTTTGTTGATTGGAATGAATGCCTGAGGTCATTGTCATGTTCTAGCAGATGACTATATGTTTTAGGACAAAAATGATTGTTATTTGGAATTGTGCATAATTCCCTCCACCTTTACTAAAGGCCCAGTTCCAGCTTAAAAAAAGCAACCCCAAAGCATGATACTGCCACCATCATGCTTCACCAAGGAGATGGTGTTCTTTTTGTGATGCAAATTGTTGTTTTGGGCCAGACATACTTTTTGGAATTGTGGGCCAAAGGTTCAACATTGGTCCTATCAGACCATGCCACATGTACCAACATGCTTTTGTGAGACTTGATGTAGTGCCTGGCAATGCTTATCTGGCCCTGGATGTGTATATGAAAAGGCTTCCATCTTGGTACCCTGGCCCATAGGCCAGACATATGGAGAATAGAGAAGACTGTCGACAAATGTGGTATACACCCAGGACTTGCCAGAGATTCCTGCAGCTCCTTCAGTGTTGCTGTAGGTCCCCGGGCAGCCTCCATGGCCAGTTATCATCTTGTCATTTCATCTCTTTTAGATGGAAGTCCAGCTGTTTTCAGCATCACTGTTATCCCATATGTTCCCCACTGTTTGATGACTATCTGCACTGTATTCCATGGTATATCCAGTGCTGTGGACTGTTTTTCTACTCTTCTCCTGCCTGATGACTTTCCACATTGAGATCCCTTTGATGCTTTGTAAGCTCTCTGCAAAACATGGCTTTTGCTTTAGCAGGCAACTGGGTGAATGTCAAATAAATCCTAGTAGGACAGCTGAACATTATTTGTGGGTGATCAGAGTCTCTTTAATTGATGGCTTATGTGTACCCAGCATGATGGAATGCTGTGATTACAGGAAGAGGTGCATCAACAAGGTATTACTCTACGTGTGCACATGTATGCAACCAGCATATAGTACATGTGTTATGTTTAACTTGCCTCACCTACCAGATTTCTTTGATTTCAAATAGAATTGTACAGGTTATGGGTCACATTCAAGGTGGGAAACATTTTGAAATGATTATCTATGGTTTCAGTTTCATGCAGCACACATATGTGGCATCAACAGGGGTGTGTGCACTTTTGATACTCACTGTACATAGGTGTTCTTATAGCTGTTATTGGTAGGCATGGACAGAGGGACATAACACAGTTAGACACTTCTCTGATTACAACCTGATAATCATGCCTAGCAGATGATGTATAGATTTATGTTTGTTGTATGCACTGAAACTGATATTACATACATGTAAAC
>NC_056732.1:1909090722-1909147679 GCF_019279795.1 Protopterus annectens
GCGTGTCTGTGGTTGAGGTGCACTCTCATTAATATGCATATGGTGCTACTACGCCGGCTATTCACTGCACTGCCAGCGCAGACCTTACGCCGGCCTTGCGCCGAGCTTCATGAATCCCGGGGAGAGTCTTTATAAGAGTAGGAATACACTATTCTCATGTATATGTTCTACTGAGTTGCTCGAGTATCATTTGATAGTTTACTGTGCTTTAAACATCATTATGTTTCATTATGCCATTGCATAGACAGTCTGATCATATTTCTAGACTTTTAGCTAACTATACTGAAATTATCATACTTTTATGGGGGAATCAATATTAGCTATATTATTAGTTATATTTTTTCACGCCTTTCCCTTATATATACACACCCTTTTTTCTTAATTGTTGTTCTATTAATCTATTAATTAAATGAGAGCTATTATGGCCTACTTCAATAATCTTAGGTACATGAAAAAAAGAAAATTTTAAGGATAAAGGATTCATACCAACACTGTTATTGTCATACATAATTCTCATAAATAAAGATGTTGGATCACTATTAATATATTGTAATATGAGAACATACTCATATCTTCCCTCTGGAAAACTAGATATGTTTATAATCAATATGTAAAGAAAATGGGAACTTTCACTACTTTATTGATTTGTTAAATATTCTGTGTTAATTTAGAATCATATGTAGTTCTAATTTAGATCATATTTTGATGACTCACCAGTCATCCACATACCCTTTTAAATATCAGAATTACTAAGTATATAGGTTAATTGAAAAATACATGTATAGAGGGCAAGTTAGTTTTCAAACATGTTCTGCTTATATCTTTCTTCTTGAACATTAAATTATTAGAACCTTTATTGTTTTGTTGCATTTGAAACAAATAGGTGGTTAGTTACCTTCTGATTAGTGTTGCATTGATATATCTGAGTGTTGTTGATATAATCATCAGTTTTCAGGGAAATTAAAAGCCTGATAGGATGAATACTAAATATTACAGGTAATTTCATCTACATTTATTCTCCTTTAATATTTATTGTCTTATGGGGCTTGAAAAGATGAGGGAAGGAAGTGAGGATGGTTAGTCTAACAGATTTATTTTGTCTGTTAGACTAGGAATGTTTTTCATTCCATGTTTAGTATGCATTACATTTTACATTAGTCTAAATTCTGTTAACTTATTATCCAATTGTTTTTTAGTTGACTTAAGTCTTTTTCTATCAGTTTTCATGAAAAAAATGTTGATTAAGATAATTAGAAATTTGCTAATTAATACAAAGTTAACTCTCCAGGAGGAGATTCATGTACTTAGGAAATTAATAAAACAAATTATTTTTTTTATGTCTTTAAATAATAATGGCTTAAATAACCTGAATAAGAGATCTAATTTATTTTTCTCTTTAAGAGATCTAATTTATTAAGTATACAGCCACGTACCACTAATAAGCGCACCAGCCTCTTCTTCTTAAAAAACAGAATTTATTCCAAACACGTTGCCAGACAACTGCAAAAACACTTGGTAAAATGAATCAGTGTGATGTTAAGCACTTTCACCCACTACAATGTGGGCTTCCTCAGACAAATGTATATGGGACCCTAATAAATATATAACAGTCTATTCTTCCTATAAATCAAAGACCAGAGGAGTAACACTTTTATGGAAAAAGAATTCATTAAATCCAGAAGTTACTTATAAATATGTAGACATGGATAGACTTATAGCCATTGATATACTACAATTTAATAACATAATGTGGACTTTAGTGAATTTATATTGGTTCCCTGGTATGGGGGTAGGGATAGCTAAGAAATACTTAGATCTTGTTACAAATATTTCTAAAGGTAATATAATAATAGGAGGTGACTTTAATTGTATCATAGATGTTAAAGAAACAACAAATAAGAAGTCCCCACTACTATCATCTACTTTAAACCTTAAAGAAAAAGGACTGAGATGTTCAAATTAAGAGATGTTTATAATACTATAGGATCTAATTAATTATTTTTTTCACTTCAAGATTATAAATATGGCACCCAAACCAAAACAGATAAAATATATGTCTCTCAAGATCTATATTCAAGAATTTTTAAACTTTCAATACTGCCATGTCCATTTTCAGGTCATAACTCCCTGGAATTGGAAAGTCATATGGAGTTTAAATCGTTAACCATCAATGCCAGAATTCCTTCATATATCACAAAAGTCAAAAAATGTAAGACTTGGTTAATTTCTGAACTTTTTTCTAGAGATTAATTACAAACCAGAAAGCAACACACTTATGGTTTGGGATTCAATAAAAGCCTATATATAGATGGTGAAACCATTAATTAGTTCAAAAACAAAATTAAAAAATGGGAATCAGAATTGCAGGAATTGCAAAATCATCTCTTACTACTTAAATCCAATAAGAATTTAAACTCTACCAAGGATAAAAAGAAAATAGAAGATATAAATAATATAATGAAATATTATCCCATAAAGCTAACTTAGCCATGGAAGGATTAAAAATAAATTATTATGCTACATAATCTATCTATGAAGATCAAAATGCAATCCAAAGCCAATAACATTGTTAATATTTTACATGAAGGAAAGGGAAACAAGTCTCAGAAATAGGTGATATCCTAGATACATTTAAAAATCATTATGCTAAACAGCATAAAAGACAAATAAATATAACTGAACATTTGAATCTAGAAAATATAATCACTAGCATCAAGAAAATTTCTGAGAAAATAAAGTTAGAGTTACAAAGACCAATCACACAGAAAGAAATTACAGATAAGATAAAAGAAACTACATCTAATAAGGTTTCAGGGATAGATGGTTTAATCATAAAATCATATAAACTGTTTCCTACTTCCATAACTTTTCTCTTACATAAAATCTTTTTTGAAATCTAATCACTTGTAATAATTACCCCCTCATGGAGATATTCTCCAATTGCTCCTATTTTAAAGGAAAGCAAGGACCCTATTTATTGTAATTCTTACAGACCAATATCTTTGTTGAATAATGACTATAAAATCTCTATGTCAATTTTGGCTGATAGAATGAAAATTCCACTGTCCAAAATAATAAACAAAGACCAAACTCCTTAAACTAAATATATTACAGATATTTGATTTTCTTCTCTGTTTTATTACACTTATAAAGAATGCTTATGAAAATAACCTAGCATACGTTAAAATAGGACTGTTTACTTCCGAAGGTATTCAGCTCACTAAAGGTACTAAACCAGGTTTCCCACATTACCTATTTTGTTTGCATTAGCTATAGAGATACTTGCCATCTTAATACATAACAATCTAAAGATGAAAGGTATAGATGTATATGATTGATATAGCTCCAAAATAATGTTGTTTGCTGATGATGTGCTTCTTACTTTGCCTAATTCTAAAGAAGTGTTAGATGAAGTATATTTATTAATAGGAAACTTCCAAAAGATCTCAGGTCTCTACTTTAATAAGTCAAAATCAAAATTTTTGACATTAAATTAAAAAAGGAGGTACAAGTAATTGGAAATCACAATATTGGTATCCAAGTTTCAGCTTAAAACTATTTGGGGATTGTCCTGTGTGAGAATATGATAGGAATCCTAAATACCAATTACGCCAAAGTTATAGATTTAATTAAAACTCTGGTGAATAAATGGAATAATATGCTCATAATGTTTGAAGATAGATTACAACTGATAAAAATGGTCCTAATCCCTATAGTAATGTATGTAGATCAGGCTCTTTTATTATTTCGTGAAAGAATATTTCTTAAAGAAATCACATCAATCATGTTAAGATTTTATGGTATCCTAAAAAAATAGAGTTGCATTTTCTCATTATATTAAACAATGGGAGTGAGGGGGACTAAAATTTCCAGATATTGAATCTTATATAAGGGCTTCTGTACTTAAAACTGTGATAGACTTGGTAAATCTTAAGTATTGTTCCAATTGGAAACATATTAATGAAAGAAAACACTTAATCAAAAAATCTCTTAGCCTCAGATAAAGAAAATGGAATATGGTACTATCTGAGTATAAACTTGCAATATAATATAGCAAAACCTACCAAATTAAATCTAATAAACCATGTATTTGATGTCTTTAGGAAATTTATTAATATGAATATGTACATAAAGCTTTGGTTTACATTTTAATCCCATTCAATATTACAAGGAATTTCCCTGATAGGGTGCACAGAGAGATTTTTACTTCCTGGAAACATAAGAATTTAATATGTTGGCTCCATTGCATAAAAAATCAACAGGTCTTGGTAGCACAATATTTATTGTCAGCTTATAGATTAACTTCTCATGACTGGTTATTATTACAGAGTGTTTTAACATACTCCAAGGATCTATGTAGAATAACAAATAATTCATCTTTTAAAAATATTCCAAAATTTATAATTTGGTTGTTTGAAATTATTTACAACAGTGCTAATATAAAGAATGAGTTATATTTATATAAAGAAATAATTGCTTATAAAACAGCTTCTAAAGAAACTTATTGGCAATATATAACTAAAGGTATTTCAACTCCCTTATCATTAGAAGATAAATCAAATATCTTGCTTTCAGTTAAGCTAGCATCCTACTCACAATATTGGAGAATATTTAATTGAAAATATCTACATAGGTCCTTTTTAACTTGTGATAAATTTCAAAAATCAGCTCTTCTAGTAATGCATTATGCTGGAGATGTCAGTCATCAACTAATAGACTGGTCCCATATTTTTTATGATTGTACCAATATTAAAACAAATTAGAATGGCATTAATAATTTTTTACAAGCAATATACACAGGTGCATTTGTTTTGACCAAACCGTTAATTTTACTGAATGTAATTAAAAACCCTCATTTTAAGAAAATAGATTTGAATTTACTATGGACAATACTAGCAATAGCTAGGAAATGTATAATAAGGAGATGCAATTCCAACATAGCGCCCACCATGAAGGATTTTCTATGTTTACTGAAGAAATCTGCAGTAATGGAGATCAAAATTAAAGAACTAAGAATCTATCCTAAGCCATTAGTCAATAATCTGTGGAGGAAAGTTTTGACTTTGATACCTTACAACTGGAATCAGCTTCTTCCTGATAATATATACACAATGTACTATGATTATTATCTATATTTAGATATGTTATTATCATAATGTACTATTGTCAGGCTTAATGGATATATTGTATATACTAAAGTAATTTATTAATTAAAATGTAAACAAATATTCATTATGCTATATGTTTAAAATAAAAACTATATGACTTTAAAAAAAAAGAAAAATTTATAGTACCAATGCCCTTGCCAAGCACTGTATGGATTTTCATGGGTGTTCTTTTAAGTTCTTTGTGCTGGACTCAGTGAAGGTTGGTGAAAAGGGTGGAGCGTGGTCATTACATCTAGAGAGGAAAGAATTGACCTGCCAACTACGTTTAAAGGCTAATACTTTCCCAGGTCTCAATGAATATATTTCTGTCAACAGTATTCTTAGGTTGAAGGCACTGAAAATATGATCTGATTTATTTTAATATTTATTTTAATATTTATGGAAGCATAAAATTGAGTTGTTTTGAATAAGGTTTTAGAGTAAACACTTGCTGCTATATTTATATTTAACACATATGCTATATATTTCATTTTTGAGATGTGCTGGAATGTTAATTTTGCTTTTTAAAGGTTTTATAAATGTTCATGGATATTTATTAATATTTATAAATATTCATAAATATGCATGGAGAGATATGGTCTCATTGGCTGAAATAATGAGGGTTGTGTTTTTTGTATGAAGTCATCACTAATTGAAGGTATTTAAACATGGACTGCTTTCTTTTAAACTGTCTTTTAAACTCTCTGAAGAAGTTTCTTATGGTAGAAATGAAAGTGCTAATTTTATGTGTTTTTTATTAAATGAAGTGTGTTTCTCAAGGATAAATGGACTGAGAACATTGAATTTTACATTTTTGTACACCACTGGAGTATTCACATTTCCTGCATTCCTGTCTGGTTTTCTTCAATGTGTGGTTTTCTGGCCTACTGGTGGTTTGTTGCTTGTACCTATGGCAGCTGTAGATGCTATGAATGTTCAGAAACACTGTTTTCTCAAGATTCTGAACATTCCTTTGGT
The DNA here is from genome assembly GCF_019279795.1 of Protopterus annectens. NCBI lineage: Eukaryota > Metazoa > Chordata > Ceratodontiformes > Protopteridae > Protopterus > Protopterus annectens. Next base: position 1,909,096,848 of record NC_056732.1, read on the forward strand.
GAATTGACACTGCTTATTCAACAGTTGTCACAGAGACTGGACAAATTGGAACAGCACACACCCCTCCAACCTGTTGTATAGGAATGTCCCACTGATGCAGTTTGTTTTGACTCAAGAAGTAATTTGTGTTTACCAGATCCACAAAGGGAAAACAGTTTGTTTAACAATGGGCAAATTAATATGGTGAGCCAAGGTGTCCTGGTACATGAAAATGGTGAACTACAGAGACAATCATTGGATTTAAGGGCAGCTAATGGAAGACAGGTCTGTAGACATGATAAGTGTAACAACAGTCACAATACTGTGTTAAATGGGACTAGAAATGTGCCTGTTCTAATGGACTGGTTAAAAGCTGCAGATAGTTATGAAAATGAGCAAAGACCAACATTTAGTTTAATTAACAGACTCTTATAGTTGGATTATTTGTTATTGAAAATGAAGAAAATGCAATTAGATAGTGTTTATTTTTCAGAATCTTTAAAACTAAAATTGTATCTAAAGGCCTACATATGTGGTGTTTCCCAAAAGGCCTGGCCCTGGACTCTCTGTTTATTAAAGGATTAATTTAACTTTTTGATAGGCATGGAATGGAAAATATGGCTTTAGTAGTAAACATAATTGGTACCTATTTTTAAGAATAATGATGATGTGCAGAGCTGTAGTAACTACAGAGGGATAAAACTGATCAGTCACAGCTTGAAGTTATGGGAAAGAGTAGTGGAAGCTAGGTTAAGAAGGGGAGGTGATGATTAGTGATCAGCAGTATGGTTACATGCTGGGAAAGTGCACTACAGATGTGATGTTTGCTCTGAGAGTGTTGATTGAGAAATATGAGAAGCTCAGAAGGAGTTGCATTGTGTCTTTGTGGACTTGGAGAAAGCATATGATAGGGTGCCTAGAGAGGAGTTGTGGTATTGTATGAGGAAGTCTGGAGTAGCAGAGCAGTATGTAAGAGTAGTACAGGATATGTACAAGTGTAGTATGACAGTGGTAAAGTTTGCAGTGGGAGTGACAGATGCATTTAAGGTGGAGGTGGGATTACATCAAGGATCAGCTCTGAGCCCTTTCTTATTTGCAATGGTGATGGACAGGTTGACATACGAGCTCAGACAGGAGGCCCCATGAACTATGATGTTTGCTGATGACATTGTGATCTGTAGTGAAAGTAGGGACCAGGTTGAGGATACCCTGGAGAGGTGGAAATATGCTCTAGAGAGGAGAGGAATGAAGGTCAGCAGGACTAAAACAGAATATGTGTGTGTGAATGAGAGGGAGGATAGAGGAATGGTGAGGATGCAGGGAGTAGAGCTGGCAAAGGTGGACGAGTTTAAGTACTTGGGATCAACAGTTCAGAGTAATGGTGAGTGTCAAAGAGAGGTGAAGAAGAGAGTAAAAGCAGGGTGGAATGGGTGGAGAAGAGTGTCAGGAGTGATTTGTGACAGACGGGTACCAGTAAGAGTGAAAGGGAAGGTCTACAAGAGAGTAGTGAGACCAGCTATGTTGTATGCATTGGAGACGGTGGCATTGACAAAAAGACAGGAGTCAGAGCTGGAAGTGGCAGAGTTAAAGATGTTAAGATTTGCACTGGGTGTGACAAGGATGGACAGCATTAGGAATCAGTATATTAGAGGGTCAGCTCAGGTCGGACGGTTTGGAGACAAAGCCAGAGAGGCAAGATTACGTTGGTTTGGACATGTGCTGATGAGGGATGCTGGGTATATTGGGAAAAGGATGCTAAAGATGGAGCTGCCAGGTAAGAGGAAAAGAGGAAGGCCTAAGATAAGTTTTATGGATGTGGCGAGAGAGGACATGCAGGTGGTTGGTGTGACAGAGCAATACGCAGAGGACAGGAAGAAATGGAAACAGATGATCCACTGTGGTGACCCCTAACGGGAACAGCCGAAAGAGAAGAAGAAGAGTAAAACACAATAATTTGTTTATTAATTCTTTAACAGAACAAGTGGCACAAGTGGACAATTATATTGTAAATGACCTGCCATATAAGGAATTCGAGACTGAGTACACTAGAATTTTTAAAAGTATTGATGAGCAAATTGATATAATTAAGAACAGGAAAGTGAAAAAACTCTTAAGGGAACAAAAGGCCTATGCAGAAAATAAGGCATATCACCCACCCATAGTTTCTCAACAGTGGAAAAGTAAACTTGAAAGCAGACAATCTGGTGTACCCCAAACACATGCTCTTCACATGAGTGTCCCTGCTGATAATGTACTTGATTTTAGCGAAGGTAATGAAGGTGAAGAGAATGATTTTTTAGGGGAAGAAAATCCCCCCCCCCCGATGTTTGGAGTGTTTGAGGAACAAACAGCAAGGCCAGAACTTTTGGCCAACACATTATACATGGGCAGGACGAACCCACATGAGGGGAGGATTCAACTGAAGATGAGGGAGCTCGAGACAAGGGTTCTAGAACAGGTTTTAAGTGATGAACAGTTTTTACAGAATGATGTTTTCAGCCTTACACCTGTGGAAATTGTATGTAACTCTGAGGATGATATTAATGTATTTAATTATTAATGTCTATGTTTAGACAATATTGCTTGTGACATGTTTACTAGGGGTTTGACCTTTGTCCCTTCTATACCAGTAGATTTAGTCAATCTGTTGATTGGTCTAAGGCTTTTTGTTAGGAGGTTTAATTTTAAAATGCTGTTTCACAGTGCTGACATGGTAAGGGATCATTGGCATATTTATAGTACCTTCAACCCACCTTTACATGCCATTCTAGAATTGGTTTGGAAGATGTGTGAAATTGATTTCCATAATATGTATCTGGGCAGGAAACACTGGGTAGACCATTTAAATCAGGAAGAAAGAAGGCAGATAAAGAATCTGAACAGTAACCCCATTGTTAGGTTTATGAAACCTGACAAAGCTGGTGGGCTGGTACTTATGAATTGGTCAGACTACATATGTAAAATGAAATAAATTTTATCTGGGAAATTCATCTGAATTTAACTCCCTCAACCAACTAAATGGAGCCTACAAAGCTGTAAGGGCATCTCAATCTCTGAGTATAATTATTTGTCTGTATCCTACCCTACTATCACCACGATTTGTGGCCTACCCAAATTACACAAGAATGTAGAGCAACTCCCATTGCGCCCCATAGTTGATACAAGGTGCTCGATCACTCACCCCTTAGCTAAGTTTATTGACATAAAATGTAAGAAATTGGTCTCAGAGGAGCCCAGTATTTGTAGGGACTCTTGGGATTTTTTGAAGAAGTTGAATGCCATTGAGAACAGAATGTGCTTATCACGTTTGATGTAGGGCACCTGTACTCAGTCATTCCACATAATGTTGGTCTGGAATGGTGCTATGAATATTTGGTTGAGAAGGGGGGGGGTGCTGCAAATGGAAATTCATTTGTTGGAACACCTTTTGGAAAAGGTTTTAAGAAATAACTTTATTGTTTCTGAGAAGGAATATTTTTTGTAAAGAGAGGGAGTTGCTATGGATGCAGCATGTGGTGGAGTTTATGCTAACATTTGTTATGCTGCACTGGGAATGTTTGTTTTTTGTTTAATTCTGCCTTTTACCAATAACATCAACTGTACACATGTTTTTTTGGATGATTTGTTTATTTTATGGAAAGGTCTCAAATTATTGATTGAGGAATTTTTGGTTTACTTCAACCGTACTATGCCATTTTTTTAAATTTCCCACTTTATGGATAAGCAAGAAATCTCTTTTTTAGATATACACTTGAGTAAAGATGTGACAAATATGAGATTTGTCACTAGATTTTTTTACACTTTTTAAACACCCACCCATTCAAGCAGAAGTGAGCAGTCATTAAAGGTCAGTTCATGAGGGCAGCAAGAATGGTGTCAACATTAAAGTTATTTTTAGAAGAATGTGAGACAATGAAAGATATGTTTTTAAAGCGAGGTTACCCATACTCATTTGTATATGCGATTATGTTGGAAGTTATTAATAAAAGAGAAAGTGGTCACTTTGAACACATCTTTAAAGGATGGAAGGGTGTTAGGTTGGCAGTGGAAGTTAACATTAATGAAACAAGTGATGTAAGTACCGAAATTGGTACTGAGCCTCTAAGTGTTAAATCTGTAAATCAGAATGATCCAAGCTCCTTTGTCACCACATTTGGGACTAACAGCAAACATATCAGGCATATTATACAGAAAAATTGAAAATTTTTACAGTATGAAAGAGAAATGAGGGATTTAATAGTTGCTGGACCTGTAATTGTGTATCACAGAGGTAGAAAGCTGAAGGACTTGTTTGAAAGAGTGGTTATGTATAAGGGGAAGGGCTTATGAAGAAATGTGGGTGCTGTCCATATTGTCTCTAATGTTGCAGAGATTGCTGAGACAGTGATTAATGGTTTTAAATTTAAATCAGTGGAAATGTTTTATTGTCATTCAGATAGGGTGGTATATTGCACCCAATGTGTTTTATGTGCATGTTTTTATATTGGTAAAACAGAGAGGAAATTAAAAAAATGCACTTATGAACATCTTAGAGCAATCAGGAAAAAATATATAGTACCAATGCCCTTGCCAAGCACTGTTTTGATTTTCATGGGCATTCTTTTGAGTTATTTGTGCTGGACTAAGTGAAGGTTGGTGAAAGGAGCAGAGAATGGCCATTACATCTAGAGAGTAAAGAATTGACCTAGCAACTATGTGTAAGGGCTAATACTTGGCCAGGTGTCAATGAATACATTTCTGTCAACAGTATTCATAGGTTGAAGGTACTGGAAAGATTATCTGATTTATTTTAATATTTATGGAAACATGTACAGTTGAGTTGTTTTCAATAAGGTTTAGAGTAAACACTTGCTTTTGTATTTATATTTAACATATATGCTATATACTTATGCAGTGCACCCGCAGGTGTAGCTGAAGTAGATATGGGTTCCTTCCTACCTGATTCTGGTGACTCCCCTAGAGGCCCAACACACCAAGGTGGCAAGAATGACAGATTTTATTCTAGGTGACACATCTAGTTTCAAAGGCAATAGCACAACCACAAACAAATTATTTCAACAGTGCAGCAGTTAGCAATAAGGCAAGGTGAGATATGCATGCAGTAAAAACATGCATTCACCCTCTTCCTCAGAACTCAACAGAAAAAGGTCTTGACATTCAAACATGCACAAAGAAGGCAATATCAATGAGCAGTGAAGCTTTATAATGCAGCAATACAAACATGGGGAAAATGCAATGTCATTAATCAATAAAAGAGTTATAATACAACACTACAGATATTGGAAAATGCACTGTCATTGAGCAGCAAAATTCTTGAAGGCAGCAGTCCTAACACGAGCAAATGCAATGTCATTGAACAATGAAAATTTGTAATGCAACAATACAAATATGAGAAAATGCAATGTCATTGAGCAGTACTAACACCCTCAACCCCCTTGCTCAATTCTAAACACACCAACTATGAAACACTCTATTATACCCTGTTCACTGGCCATTGACTACTTACAGTCTTGCTGCCAGCATGATGGGGCCCAAGATGGAGCTCATATGATTCCCAGTTATTTGTAATCCAGAAAGCATTTGGGGGGGATCCACAATCTTATAAAAATATAAAATGATGGCCTGAGCCTCTCAACACTCCGTCGAGAATATCCTAGTGACCAGGTACTGTGGTTCCACTGATGAGAAAAGTAGAGAAATCACCTGCCAGAACTCTGGTAATCATCTATGGCTTCTCTGTTCTAGGCCCAAAGGAACTCCTTTTCTTGCTGAATCATATGCAGGCTTGGAACTACTGGTTTCAGACTTCTCTCCTGATTCCCAAAATACCATCAGCCAGGATTTCAGCAAAAGACAGACACAATATGCTACTTCACTTCCCTGTCCCAAAGCACTAGAAAAGAAAATCCAGTCATGCAGCAAGGCCCTTTTTCCCTTCAGCTCTCTGTTTCAGTCTTCCCTCCATCAGCTAGTATCTCAGTCTCCTCTTTCACTTTCAAAATTGTCTTTTATATACCTGAAAAGAGTTCCACCTTGTGGTATAATGAAAAACTACAGTCTATTGCTTCCACAATGAATTGCAGTGGGAGCTACACTCTCCCCACTTGAAAATCTTGGGTCCCCCAAGTCAAAGCTAGATTAGCAGAAAAATATTTACACACACTAATGCACCATCAACTGAACAATATTTTTGCATTCAAGAGGTACATTCCACCAAGGGTAATCAGCCTTATGCATGACTTGGGAAGGGGTGTAACCACTGGAGTAGGCATAGGGATTATGGGCGCAGACTCTCCGATGAGCAGTGGTCACAGATTCCTGTGTACTATGTCCCAAACTGTTATATGTAAGTCTCTGTGGGGGCCGAATCAGTCTCTGCAGATTTGGTTCGGAAGTGACAGCTAAGGAATTTTGCTAAGAAGGTTTGTCACTCACATGACATTCAGTGTCCAGTTCTTCAGTAGGCATATTGTCTACTTCTAAGATCTCCTCTTGTATAACTTCACTTTCATTTTCCATAATGGTATGACTGTCCTCAGCACTATTTTCTGAAGTTTGCATAGCAGGGCCTCCATCAGTATCAGGTTCTGTAAAAGGCACAGAGACATTACTTAATCTATTGTTAGGTCTGGGCTGCTCAAAATGACAAGGAACAAATTCCAGTGCATGTACATCGAAATTACAACCGACAGGGTCTTGAAAATCCTCATAAAAAAGCCCACAGTCATCATCACTGTCCTCCTCACCTTCAGCAGGAGGAAGCATAGGCTCTTGAACATTTGAGAGGATAGTTCCTCTCTGCCTTAGTCTCCTGGATTGCCTTGAGTTAAGCTTCCACTGAGCCATTCTGGGTTCCGGATTCATGAGTCTCACTGATTTTGCCCAAGGCATTAAGTTGTTGCGGTGCCAGGTTTTAATGAGTCTTTCTTTCCCCTCAGAGCAAACTTGGTAGACAGGGATATTAGGTAGCTGAGAACAAATTATGTAAATCTCAGATCCCCAGCAGACAGCTAGTTTATGCTTTCCTGGTAGTCACAAATTTCTCAAAGAATTCTGTCCCTGGCTGCAAATCATGCATCTTTACTTTTTTGTCATATTGAGCCTTCTTTCGCTGATGTCTTTGTCCTGTTGATTTTTCAGCAAGCTCATAAGCCTGTCTGAGGTTCTTTTTGATTCTCTCCATATAACTGCCATGAGCTCGCACTTGTGTATCATCAGCTGTGACTCCAAAGGTGACATCAACAGGAAGACGAGCTTCTCTTCCAAACATTAGAAAGTAAGGCGAGAATCCTATAGCATCATTTTTAGTACTGTTGTAAGCATGCACCACTGTGGCTACATGTCTACTCCATTGATTCTTCTTCTCAGCAGATATTGTCCCCAAAATGTCTAGTAAAGTTATGTTGAAATGCTTAGGATGAGGATCCCCTTGAGGATAAGGAGGGGTGCAGGTTTTTTGGACTCCTAACAGAGTGAGCAGTTCATGGACATGCTTGCTCTCAAAATCACATCCTTGACCAGAGTGTATCCTTTTTGGCAGGCCATAGTGTACAAAGAACTTCTCAACTAGCAGTTTCACCACTGTAATAGCTTTCTGATTGCGTGTGGGAAATGCTTGAGCATATCGGGTATAGTGGTCTGTAACCACCAGCACATTACTGATCCCGTCTTCATCCAGCTCAAAGCACAGAAAATCTATACAGACCAGTTCCATGGGTCCACTGCTCACCATTTGACCCAATAAGGCATCTCTCTGGTTGGCAGAGTCTTTCCCTGAATGCAACGAAGACATGTACAACAATAATCCTCAACATCTTGCTTCATGCATGGCCAGTAGGACCTGTCTAATGTAATGAAGACATGTACGACAATAATCCTCAACATCTTACTTTATGCATGACCAGTAGGACCTATCTAATGTAACGAAGACATGTATGACAATAATCCTCAACATCTTGCTTCATGCATGGCCAGTAGAACCGGTCTCATACCAGACCAATAGTTCTGTCATAACCAAGATGACCATGTTCATCATGCAATAACCGGAGTACTACTTATCTATTCTTCTGAGGAAGCAACAATTGCCATTTTTTACTGCCGAGTGCACTCGGAGATCTCCTATACACTAGTCCATTCTGTATCTGGAGTCTGTCCCATTCTTTGAGTCTTGCCAGAGGATGAATATCCGTGCAAAGCATATTAACTTACTTCTTCTCTAAAGCAGCTACCACCAGCTGACCTAAGGGGTCTTCTCTTTGATCTCTCCTGAGGTCACTGTTACTCAAAGCTGGTAGCGATGGAGCCTGTAAAGTGACAAGATTACAGTAAGCTTGGGGTTTGCTTGCTGCAGACAGACCCAACTTCTGGGCCCAACATCCAGTGTGTTGATAGCAGGTTGAAATCTGACACATAGCTCTCACCCCTGGTGCTGGAATTTCCACCCATTCATCGTTGGGATGTAAATCTCCCTGAGGTCTTCTGGACAGACCATCAGCATCTCCATTTTTGTGTCCTGGGCAATATTTCAAACTGAAAGTATAGTTGCATAGAGCTGCCATCCATCTGTGGCCAGTAGCATCTAGCTTTGCAGTGGTCTGGATGTCTGTCAGAGGACTGTTGTCAGTCTGCACTTCAAATTCAGCCCCATAGAGATAGTCATGCAGCTTGTCCACTACCGCCCACTTTAAGGCAAGGAATTCCAACTTGTGTGCAGGGTAGTTTCTTTATGTGGGGGATAAACTCCGACTGACAAAAGCCACAGGTCTCAGCTTCTTGTCATACTCCTGGTAAAGGACTCCTCCTATGCCATCCCTACTAGCATCCACATGTAAAGTGTATGGCTTTGTTGAGTCAGCATATGCCAGCGCAGGGGCATGTGTGAGGCAATACTTAAGCTGTTCAAATGACTCTTCACACTCAGGAGCCCAACGACTCTCGATGAGTTCTTTAGAACTTCTCAGTCCCTTAGGTTTTTTCACAAGAATATTTTCATCTGTTTCATCTGCTTTCTCATCATTTCAGAGCAAATGGTTAAGGGGTCTTGCTATCTTTGAAAATCCTTCCACAAACCTTCTATAGTGACTGCAGAACCCCAGGAAAGATTGCAGCTCTGTGATAGTTTTGGGTCTGGGCCAAAATGTCACTACTTCAACTTTGCTGGGATCTGTGGATATTCCATTTGCAGACACTACATGTCCCACATAGGTCACTGAAGGTTGGAAGAACTTGCATTTGTCCAATGACAACTTCAGGCCTTCCTTCTCATTCCTGTCCAATACCTTCATCAGTTTTTCTTCCTGCTCCTCTGGGGTCCTTCTAAAAATAATGATGTCATCCAGGTAGACTAAGACTTCCAGGAGATGCATGTCCCCAACTGTTCTTTCCATGATTCTCTGGAAAGTTGCCGGTGCATTTGATAAACCTTGAGGTAGGTGATCAAATTCAAAAAATCCCAAAGGGGTGATGAAGGCAGTCTTCTCTTTATCTTCTGGGTGCATAGGGATTTGATAATATCCACTCCTTTAAGTCTAACACACTGAACCACTTACTGCCCACCAGGCAATTTAGAGCATCTTCAGTCCGGGGAGTTGTGTAATGGTCTGGAATGGTTCGCTGATTCAGAGTACTATAGTCAACACACATGTGAATTGACCCATTCTTTTTCCTGACAACAACAATGGGAGAGGTATATGGACTTCTTGACTCTCAAATTATCCCTGTGGCTTTTAGTTCTTCCAAATATTTTCTTACGTCCCCTAGGTCTCCTGGAGCTACTCTTCTGGAATGTTCCCTGAAAGGCCGGTCTTCTTTTACTCTTATTCAATGTTCTGCACTTTTTGCACAGCCCACATCTAGTTCACTAGTAGAAAAACAATGTTTCTTCTTCATTAGTAGCTCTTTAACTCTGGTTAGCCACTCAGGATGCAAGAGACCACCTCCTATATCAATATCTTCCAGCTTCAACTCACTGGCCCTGCTCTCATTCCTTGTCAACACAGGAGCAGGTAAGGGAGTGGCAGCATAAACATTTCCCAAATGCACTTGTGAACGCAGGACAATGGGAGTACTTCCTTTATTATTTAACCCCACAGGCAGAGTGTCATAAGGATGCTTTAACTTGTCCACAGGCCATACTTCTGGGACTAGTTCCATCCCTGGAGCAAGTCAGTTTCTGGATCTGTTTCCATCATGAGATGAGAGAAAACTGTTTGTCCACACTTTCTCACTTTGGCTCTCAAGCAGGTGACCTGACCAGGATGAATGATATGCTCTTTTCCAGACAGGGTCCCCACATGACCAATTTCATCTTTCTTACTATCCTTCTTCCTTTGAAGGGCACAGAAAACTGTTCTCAGGAGAGGATGTAGTGTAGGGTGTTCCTGGGTCAACTGAGGTATTAGCATTCTTCTGATGAGGTCAGTATTTGTCCCTGCTAAAATAGAGGCTGAATCCTTTCCTTTTGGCCTGGGGCACACATCAGCAAGGGTTTCAAAAACTTCTGTTGACTTAACAACTGAAGTGGAAAATTTTAACTTGAATGAGACAGAACTTCATGTCACTTAGCCCCCAGATCTCCAAATTTTCTAACTTTTCAAGTGGCAAATGCTTTAAGTATTTTTGGTAGAAATCTCTGTACAGAATGCTGATTTGTGCACCAGTATTCAACAGTGCTTTACTATACACTTCTTCTGTTTTTACTGACATGACAGGGGATGGTCCCAGTAGGCCATTGTGTAGTTTTTGTTTCCGGTGCTGTTCAGCTGTACGGCAGTCAGCATGTGGTTGAGGTACCACTGGTTGACCTTGCCATTTTAACGGATAAGACTCTTGCTTAGTAATGTTTTGTGGTCTCAGATACTGAGATTTTGGCTGAGAAGGCTTTCCAATTCAGTTGTTCACCTCAGATGAGCTAGGAGTATGCATAGTAGGTAGTTTCTCTCCCCTATTACAAGGGTTCATGTGGAAAGGAGATCCAGGATGCTGTCTCTTGATGTTAGATTTTATGGAGCTCTTTGAAACTGGGCACTCATCTGGTTCCTTCACTGAGACCCTTTGAAGTTTCCCTGCATTGCACTAGCCAATAATAGTTTGTTCACTTTTTTAAACGTTCTCTGCATTAGGACACTGTCACTTTATATGCCCTGCATCCCCACAGCAAAAACAAAATCCAGTAGGAACTCTGAACATTGGCTGATTCGGTTCTTCCCTGAGTCCTTTTGTGGAGGTTCTAGCTGATGTATTCCTCCCTTCAGCTAAAGTTACCATGGCTTTCTGCAATTCTGCAACTGTGTTGGTGACTTGAGCTATAGCGTTGGTCAGGGAAGACACCTGCATCTGCAACTGTGACACCTCTACATTGCGGACACTCTGGGCCACGACTCCTGTTTGAGTAGTGAGCATGGCTATAGGCTCCTGCTGGTGTTCACTCACTGTTTTAATTGCTGTAGAACACTGAGATTTGACTTCCAACAGGGCTTTCTCTTCCCTCACCTCTTTAACCAACTGAGAATAAGTTAGTCTCCTCCTTATTTCTCATCCTCATTTTCCACACAATGGGGTCATAGCCTGAGCCCCCTGTAAAATTTGTCTGATCTGTACTTGGTCAGCCACTTTCAGATCCACCCCCTTCTTTAGGATGAGCTGGTGGAGCATTTTATCTAATCACTTAATGTAATCAGATAGTTTCTCACCAACTTCTTGGTATGTATGTTCAAACTGATAGGGTAGGTCAGCAGCCCTCTTGGTACTTCCAAACACATCCTGCAGTACTCCTAAGTAGTCCTTGGCTGTGCTATCTTGTTTACCTATCCTTAGGTTGCATATGGTATCTGCAGTTAATCCCTTTAGACTTTCAGCTATCCGCTGCTTCTTCTGAGATTCTGGGATATCCCACTCCTCTAGGGCTTGTGAAGCCTGATCCATCCAGGACTCAAAATCTTCCTCTCTCTAAGGTGTGGGTTGGCCAGAAAATAAACATATGTTGCAGTAGCCAAACACAGTGAATGGCTGTGTAGGCTTTAAGCATTTTTCTACAATACTTCCCAAAGCATTTAAAACTTCAGGCTCTATAGTATTTATAGGCAGTGAAGCTGCAGCTTCTGGTGTAAGGTTCTGATCTACTTGGATAGCTTCTGCAGGTATTTTCTCTGTTGCTGAGGTAGTGCACTTCTCAGGGATTACCATATGGACTGCACTCTCTCCTGAAATTTGTACACTCAAAGGAATGCGCTCATACACTAAAGGACTTTTCCATTCTAATAAGGCCAATGTGCTCTGCTCTGTAGGGTCCATAGTGCTGTCTAATAAAAATCCATGCCCTACAACTGGTAAAGATCCTGTGATGATGTATTTTGCATATCAGTCCATGTGACCCCTGGCAAAATCAGAACTAAGCAATGCTCTGACTGAGCATTGTGCTGTTTGCACCACTTAGCAGCTACTTCTGGGTTCATGTTTCTGCTGAATTTGCTTTCCACACATACAGGGGAATAGGGTGGAGTCCAAGGCAGTACAGGCAATCCCGAATGAGCCCCCCAATGTAGCGCACCTGCTGGTGTAGCTGAAGTAGATATGGGTTCCTTCCTACCTGACTCTGATGACACCCCTGGAGGCCTAACACACCAAGGTGGCAGGAATGACAGATTTTATTCTAAGTGACACATCTAGTTTCAAAGGCACAACCACAAACAAATTATTTCAACAGTGCACCAATTAGCAATAAGGCAAGGTGAGATATGCATGCAATAAAACCATACATCTACCCTCTTCTTCAGAACTCAACAGAAAAAGGTCTTGACATTCAAACATGCACAAAGAAGGCAATATCAATGAGCAGTGAAGCTTTATAATGCAGCAATACAAGCACAGGAAAAAATGCAATGTCATTAAGCAATAAAAGGGTCATAATACAACAATACAGATACGAGGAAAGGCAATGTTATTGAGCAGGAAAATTCTTGAAGGCAGCAGTCCTAACATGAGCAAAATGCAATGTCATTGAACAATGAAGATTTATAATGCAACAATACAAATATGAGAAAATGCAATGTCATTGAGCAATGAAGATTTATAATGCAAGAATACCAATATGAGAAAATGCAATGTCATCAAGCAGTGCTAACACCCTTAACCCCCTTGATCAATTCTAAACAAACCAACTATGAAACATTATATTATACCCTGTTCACTGGCCATTGACTACTTACAGTCTTGCTGCCGGCATGATGGGGCCCGTGTTGGAGCTCATATGGATCCCAGTTATTTGTAATCCACAAAGCATTTAGTTGGGGAATCCACAATCTTATAACAATAAAAAATTATGGCCAGAGCCCCTCACCACTCTGTTGAGAATATCCTAGTGACTAGGCACCGTGGTTCCTCTGATGAGAAAAGTAGAAAACTCACCTGCCAGAAGTCTGGTAATCATCTATGGCTTCTCTGTACTAGGCCCAAAGGAACTCCTTTTCTTGCTGAATCATATGCAGGAGTGGAACTACTGGTTTCAGACTTCTCTCCTGATTCCCCAAAATACCATCATCCAGGATTTCAGCAAAAGACCAACACAATCTACTACTTCACTTCCCTGTCCCAAAGCACTAGAAAAGAAAATCCAGTCATACTGCAAGGCCCTTTTACCCTTCAGCTACCTGTTTCAGTGTTCCCTCATTTAGCTAGTATCTCAGTCTCCTCTTTCACTTTCGAAATTGTCTTTTATATTCCTGAAAAGCGCTCCACCTTGTGGTGTAATGAAAAACTACAGTCTATTACTTCTACAATAAAATACAGTGAGAGCTACACTTAATTTTTGAGATGTGCTGGAATATTAATTTTATGTTTTTAAAGATTTTTAAATATTCATGGGTATTTATTAATATCTATTCATAAATATGCATGCAGAGATTTGGTCTCATTGGTTGAAATCATGAGGAGTGTGCTTTTGTATGAAACCATCACTAACTGAAAGTATTTAAACATGGACTGCTTTATTTTAAACTGTCTTTTAAGCTGTCTGAAGAAGTTTCATATGGTAGAAACTAAACCACTGTTATTGTGTGTGTTTTTTTTTAAATAAGGTGTGTTTCCCACAGATAAATGAACTCAGAATGTTGGATTTTACATTTTGTGTACACCACTGGAGTATTCACAATTCCTGCCTTCCGGTTTGGTTTTCTTCAGTTTGTACCAGCCAAAATTGCTTTGGTTGATCTAGGTAAGTATTCTGCATACTATGGGAATGTTACATTTTTGCAGAGTTAATGTTAATCCTTGTGTCATTTTTTAACTGCTGATATATTTTGTTTTTAGATTTATTTGAGAGGTCCATTTAACATTCCATCCAGGCCTTGTCTGTACTTTTTATTAAGACTGGGAGTTAGGGGGTAGAATGTCTTTGAACTCTTATTCTTTTAGAGGGGTATAATCTTGTCTTTTTTAATTTCTGCACATGTTCTAGGTTTTTAATTAAGTTAGGACATGATTAGAGTTCACAAAATTAGTATTACTTTAGATTTTGATGTTAGCCAAGTGTGCTCTTCTCAGCACGCGTAATGTATCCAGAATAGCCTCTTTTTACAGTTCATATGAGGTTACATGTATTGGTAGCATAGATCAGAATGACTGCAAATTCTTTTTTTATGTGTTGTTTCTCCTATTATTTCTGGAATTGTCTAGGTATCTTCCTTCTACGTTACTGTTGTTTCTACTTGCAAATCCTGCTATTTTATGACTGTGTGTCTCTCAGTGCATAAGACACTATAATTGCTATGGTTAACAATTTCAGTGATTAATGCTGTACGTGTCTTTTTCCTTTGACTGCTATATCTGGTTTTCTTCAATATTTTTTTTAAATGTTGGAATCGAGCAGCACCAATATTATGTTCATACAATACAATATTATATTCATGTGATCCAAATGTTATTGTTAATAAGGCTTTGTGGATTATGTTTGCAATGCTTCTTAGTGACCTATATATTACAGTGTTTGCACAATCTCCAGTGTAACAGTCTTGGCACATTATTGTGCCTTTCAGTATACAATCATTGAGCCATGAAAGTATCAAACCCACCCATGAGATGTGTAATTGTTTCTAGTTCTTTCAAAAACCTTGCAGTTGTCTGTTTCTCTCAGTTTTCATTAGACTGTGCATAGCCCACTGTCTTAGGACACTATTATTAGGCTTTCATCTTTTGGTTTAAATTAGCCTTGCTTGTAAAATGTGGTTGTTCTAGGAGTTTTCTATACTTGCCACTTTATTTGTGAACTTTCTAATTTTCTTCCATTTTCTTTACTTTTTTTTCTTTCTTTGGCATTTTCAGTTGCTGTCTGATTCACATTTACTTCTGGTTTGATTTCTAATGCTACTCCATTCTGAAATTATTCTGTTAATTTAAGCAAATACATCATTTTAGACTTCTTATGATCTGTCGGTTTAATTTCTCCAAGTTTTTAGGTTTTTAATATTATGACTGGAATGGAGGCCATTCCTGAGTTGAAGTATGACTAGAGTTCATTAAATTAGTATTGTCTCATCCTTTAATGTTAGGCAAGAATGCTCATCTCAGCACCCATAATGTGCCCAGAATTACCTCCTGCAGTTCATACGGGTTATATCAACTGGTAGAGTTTTTAAGTATGACTGTAAATTCTTTTGTATTAGTTCTGCTGCTCTGACTACTATTGTAACTATCTGGGTATTTTTCTGGTATTTTATGACTTTGTGTCTCTCTGTATGTAAGACACTGTAATTTGTGAGTGTAGCAGTGTCAGTGGTAATGCTACATTTGTCTTTTTTAATGGACTACATTATCTGGTTTTCTTGCATCTATTTTTTGAACTGTTGGTAATGGATGACCCCATGTGATATATAAACTTCATCATTCCCACCTGGGTATTAACCCATATATTGTCAGGTGGGTTGTAAACTGGCTCACTGATAGAACTCATACGATCAAAATAGGGACTCCACCTCCTCCAGGAGACCCACAGGGATCGGTTCTGGGACCCCTACTGTTTGGAATCTACTTCTCCAAAGTACAGACTAAAACTAAAAGACTGTGGCTTATAAAGTTTGCTGATGAGTGTAAACTGGGAGCAATCATTAAAACCCGTAGTGATGTCAATATCCTGCAAGAAGGTCTTACGCAGACTAATGACTGGTGCCAAAGTCATAGTCTTAAACTTAATGCAAAAATAATACATTATCATCCCCTTCAGCAAGGGTGATGTTCCTGCAAGCTATCACATCAATAACAATACCCTAAGCACACAGTTAGTGGTGAGAGATCTGGGCACACAAGGCGACAGCAACCTTAGCTTCTATCATCATGTCTCCACATTAGTAAGAAGGGCATTTTATATTGCTCATCTCATAAGTAAGGGCATTGCCTCCAGAAAAAAAAGAGAGGTTATAACCCCCTGTACTCTTGCCTCATCAGCCCAATAATAGAGTATAATGTTCCTTTTTGTATGTTCCTTTCCAAACACCTGCAGCAATTGGAGAGACCACAAAGGTTCAGTACAAAGAAGATTCAGGGTCTTCAAGATCTGTCTTAGGAGGACAGACTGAAATCATTGTCAGTTTATTCTGGGTCATACAGACTGCTCAGTGGTGACCTGTGTCTTGCATATAGAGCAATCTCTGACTCAGCTTTAATGGAAATGCTGCACATTTGCAAGTCAAGTGACACATGGGCCACTCACTCAAAGGACCTTAATTTGTATGTGACGTCAACAGACCTTGCTGGAGAGACACATTTGTTTCACAGAGGTTGCCCCACCTTTGGAACAAGCTTCCTATTCATGTTAAACAAAGCCTCTCATTGGCCCTGTTTAAGCGTAATTTGGATGATTGGATGGGTAACCAGAAATTCACCCCAGGGGTTCCAGCTGTATCCCTCTTGCACAGATGCAATTGGTACTGATTTTAGTGTCTACTTGAACTAAACACACTTGGAAACATGGGTTGAACTTGGCTAGGCTTGTAAGGACACTGGTGCCATTAGCCTGGTAACCTCCTATGATCCTATGGTTTGTGGCTCATGTTACCAATGCTTCTCAGCTACTTCAAAATTATAATGCTTGTATAATCCCCAATGCAACAGTCTTGCCACATTATTATGCCTTTCAGTGTACAGGGTCTCTGTCATTAGTGTATCACACTCAGCAACAGATGTGCAACTGTTTCCAGTTCTGATTTACAGAACTGTCATTTGTCTGCTTCTCTCACATTTTCAATGGATTTCATAAACCAATATTTATTTATTTATTTTATTTTACATTTGTTAACCGGGCTAGTCCAACTGGATACATGTCCATTTTCAGTGGAGGCCCGAGGAGAAAAGCTCCAAGTTTTCAAAACATTTAATGTTACAAGTAATTTAAAAACACCAATAGAATAAAGTATAACAAAATGTTACAAGAACAAGATTTGTACATAGTAAAAAAAAATTAGAGTATTTTCCTACAAAAAAAACAATAAGTGAGCAAATCAAGAAAAGATGGGGATATAAGGTTACTAAGGACATCTACAGGATAAGAAAGGATTAGGAAAACAGGATTGGTGGTTAGAAGGGATAGGTAGAGCTGGACAGAGTAGAAAGGTCAGAGAGTAATTATGATAAAAGGATAAATTTTAACAGAGAAAAAATTTAGTGAGGCATGGTAAAGCAGAGGACAAGGAAATGAAAAAGCAGATTAGTCAGGGTTATTGCAAGAGCATAACCAGTGGTTGGAGAGGAAATGTTTAAGGTTAGTTTTGAATAATGGAAGAGATGTAAGAGCTGTTAGGTCAATTGGTAGGAGGTTCCATATTTTACCAACAAAGTTAGAAAAAAGAGAGTCGCCTGCAGAATTATTAGATAAAGAAGTTTGCATCTGCATTTTTTTAGTTGAGCGTAACTTTTTCAGGTTATGGTATGGCATTATGAGGGTGGAGAGAGTTGGGGTATTGTTAGTATGTACTTCACTGTCTTGGGCCTCCAGTATTAACCTTTAATCTTTTGATTTAAATTCACCTCTCCTTAACCAGTCCTGCATCAGATCCTGTTCAGCATGAGGTTGTTCCATGAGTTTTCTGTACTTACAGCTATATTTATGCCTTTTCCACATTTCTTTCCTTTTCATTTGATCCTTCTACTTATATTCTTTCTTTGGATTTTTGGCACATTCATTTGCTGCCTAATTTTTGTTTACCTCTGATCTGATTTCTATTCCTTCTTGACACTGATATGTTTCTGAAGGCAAAAATCCAAACGAAGACAATCTGGTCACAAAATCCAACGCAAAGGCAGCAGGATAGAACCAAACAGAGCTTTATTCCAAAGAGAAACCGGGTTAGCACTTTTGTTTTAATATTTTAAAACTTCATCAGATAATCAGATAAAATAGCTTTTCTTAGCCTAAGCTTTATATACAATTTTCCAACACACAGCAAACAATCACATGACAGACGAGCCCTTCTTAAAGGTTAAATTTAAAGGGACAAGTTCTTTAAAACACAGGCTTATAACAAATGCATTTTCCAAAAGCATATTGTAAAAGCATTATAAACCTATATGCACACACATATATAATAATCTCATTCACAAATAAAAAAACATAAAAATAGTAAAATATATATGTGTATGTATATATATATATATATATATATATATATATATATATATATATATATAAAATGTAGAAAATAGTTTGTTCATCTTCTTAACACTTTAGTTTTAGTAAGCAGGCAACTGAGGTGTGGTCATTTAAACCTAGTAAATTTCCAGCACTAAGACAGAGCTGCCAATATTGCTCCCTCTTTTTGAGTAATAGGGACCAAGGCCCCCCTCAGCACTGAGGTCAGTTTTCAACTATACTGAATTTAATAAGTCAGAGACTGATCTGATTACTATGATTATTATTATTATTATTATTATTATTATTATTATTATTATTATTATTATTATTTGAGGGTTAGTTTTATGGTATTTAAAAGACTGAGAAGACAGACTGGGGCAGTGATCACTAAGAGAGCTTGGAAGGATATGCAGGTGTTACAATTTGATGGGATGTTGGTGATGACAGCATCCAGCAGAGTGAGTTTTTTTGAGATAAGGTTGTGTCTGTTATCTTATGTTGAATTCTGAAAGGAAAGGGGATGCCTCTGTTTAACTGATTACCTAGGATGCCTTTCCAGTTAGGTATGAGTCTGTGATACTTGATGATGTCTAGACTGGTATTTAGTGTTGCCTCTAACAGGGAAAGTGATGATGGTGGGGAAAAATAGAAATCATTAATATGTATTTCAGTATACCCTCCAAGAGTACTTTTTATTATTAACCAGTTAGGTTCACAGTTTGAGTGGGCCTTGCTGCTACAAATTAATACATGCACAACATTAATCTGTTCCCTTACCTAGCTCTTCTCTAAAACTAACCCACAAATACCCATGCAGCACTAAATCTAACCCCTTATCAATTTCTTTATTTAACCCTAACCCACAAACACTTGCACACAAACTCCTAACCCCTAATGCTAAAACTTTCAGTAAATTACAAAGTTTTGGCATTAACAACAGAAACCCACACTTACCTGCCACAATACACTTTACTCCATTCAACAGCTGCAGCATTTAGTAAATAACAACAACCAATAACACATGCATTCAATAACTTTTCAAGGCACAGGAAACTTTTGTTAAAAGACACCTTTAGTGAAATATGTGAAACCCAGCTGAGCAGTGGAGATATGGCTATCACAATTTCTTAATCCATGCAAAAATCAGTACAGCAAGACAAAAACTGGAATGCTGTAATATGATTTCAGTTTGTATATGCACATGTTAGTGCAGTGCAGTCTTAGCTGCTAAAATTTCTTCACTTGTGCAGTTGTAGGAAAAAGGCAATTATCTAAACAGTGCTCAAATGAAGAAAAGGAAGCAATGGGAGAATGATAACATGATTATTTCAACATTACTGTAAGAAGGGAGAATGCTGCAGAGGGGGAAATATGGTCATTTGAATTTGAATTTCAGAAAGACACCCAGTGATTAATAAGTGTGGATGACTGAGGTTTTACAAAGCGTGCAGCTCTGCTCAAAAATGACAAAACTACTCAAAGCAGTAGTAATTGTGGTGAGACAAAAGCAACCTGTAGGTTAGATCTAAGTCATAGATAAGAACAAATCTTTTGGAGACTAAGTCATGTTGTAGCAAAGCAGGTTCTATTTATGACCAGAAAACAACAGCATCAAGAGAACCACATAAGCAACTCTAGTCAATAACAGGCTAATACAATCATAGGATAATAAGAGATTACTAGGCTATCGACCTGGAGATCATTTTAAGCCTAGCTGTTTCATCCCAATGTAATACCATGAAAATGTTAGTCAGTACCCAAGACTGCATTTAGTGATGACTGCTCATGTCCAGGAGGGTTGTGGGTGCCATGCCAGGTAAGAATTTATGGTGCCCCATCCACTCATCCAGGTTCCTCTTTAACAGTTTCATAGAGGTGCTCTGTTTCACATGAATTGGTAGCCTGTTTCAAAGATGTAGCAGTCACTGGGAGATAAATCTGTCCCTCCAGCATGTCCTATTTAAGTCACAGGCCATATTTAGGTCCCTGAAATGGGCAGTCCTAGTCTCAAATAATTTACTGATATGCACCAAGTTCATTAGGTGTGGATCTTGGATTGCTCTGTAGACCAGGCATAAGTCCCCCCTAAGAAGTCTATATGACATGGAGTATAATGACAGAGACTTTAGTCGGTCTGTGTAAAGCACAAGTTGGAGGCCCTTGATCTTTATTAGAAACATTTGAGGTCTCTCCATTTGCTGCAGGTGCTTTGTACGGGGCATTACACTCAATTATGGGCCAGATTACTCTCGAGCATAGAGGGGTTACAACTTCTTTTGCTCTTGATGAGGTGCCTTTACTAATCGAGTGTGTTATGTAGAAAGCCTTCCTTACTATAGCAGACACATGGTGGTCGAAGTTAAGGTTGCAGCCAACTTGTGATCCCAGGTCCCTTACCACTTTATGTGTACTTAGAGTATTGTTGTTGATTTGATAATGTGAAGGGACATTGTTTGGACTGAAGGGAATGATGGTGCATTTTTTTTGTATTGAGACCGTGACTAATACACCAGTCATTGATCTGCATGAGACTCTCTTGGATTATACAGACATAATTTCAGAGTTCAATGATTACACTTAGTTTGCAGTCATCTGCAAACTTGGTGGGCCATAACCCCTTAGTTTTGACCTGAACTTCTGAGAAGTATATAGCAAACAGTAGGGATATGGCTACTTTTGCCTGGTGCATATGCAGTTTACTACTATTAATGGCTACTTTTATACTTGAGTATGCAGTTTATAATCCCTCAGTTTATGTGGTTCCTTTAGAATATTCTCCAATACTATTCATACTTCTTAGCTGACAGTTACCTTATCTGATAAATCTTTCTGTCTCATCTAAGTTACAACTAAGATTGTGTCACCCTACTGAAAACTTCATCTGTGACCACATATTCCTCACGCTTTCACACTCAGTACATTTCCTTAAACCTTCTATACTCTGTTCAACAGAATATGGTTGTTGCATCATAAACCAAGGTCATACTGTAACAGTATTCTATTCATAAGCCTCTACAATATTTCTGACCAATAAAATTCCTATTCATGTGCATCTGGAAATGCCTTTGTTCAGCTTGCAGCTTGACAAACAAAGCATGGTTATGCTTTCCTTAGCTTAGCTTGCACATAAGTAGTTGTAGCATGATGTCTGCAATAATTTCACAGAATAGAGTTCCCCTAGTACCCAGTAAAGCCTTTTGTCTATTAATACTACCCCCTTCCATTTCTCAGTACAGTCTACCTCTGGTATCCATAATCCTTTCTCTGTCATCTCTCCTGCTTCCTTAATAGTATTTTTTCCTAAAAAATAATAGTGTTATCCCCACCCTCTTAAGCTCTTAAGCTTTACCACTGTTTTCTGCCTCTTCATTGGATTATCCCCTCACACATTCCTCGAAACACAGCAAAATATTCTCCTCTTCTGTTCAGTGGCGGCACGTGGCATCAGACTGCAGGACAGCAGCCCCCCCCAGTTGTGTGAAGAAAAATGAAAAGCACAACTTCTAAAATAAAATATTTTTTAAATGAAGAAAACTAACTAGCTTGCTATAAAACCGAGTCCGACTGACTCGCAATGTCTCGGAACTCGAACTGCGCATGCTTGTTGTTCGGCGAGTTCTGTTTTTTTTTTTATTATTATTTCTGCTGCCTGCTGGACTGTCTCAGACTGCTGTAAAGGCAGTCCAGACTATGGGGAGGTCTGCATCTGTATGTGATGCCCAGAAATCTGCACAGTAACCGCACAGTAAAGTGGAAGGGGGGGCGGACTGCCACATACACAGTCACGTACGTGACGTGAATGGCAGGGTGACTACTGATTGGTTCTCGCTCTCTTTCTGAAAAAGAGAGCAAGAAACAATCAGTATTATGAGGCAGTACAGGACAAGACAGGTACTATTGCCTTTCTTTTGCTCTTGTTGTAGCTAGCTAAGCTACCATACGTATGCGGGTACACTGTAGTGCCACACTGCCCAGGAAAGGAAAGATTCTGGAGTGGATTCCCGAGTTCTTGTTGTTTGACCAGCAGCCAGCTACTTAAAGAAAAAAAGCCTACAGTCATGAGGAAAAAAAAAAAAGCCTACAGTCGTGACTGAGTGATGGTTAGAAATGGAACAACTCAATCCAATTGCTCATTTCTTCATCTTTTTGAGGTAAGTGTGTCTGAGAATAAATGCATATACTACAACAGCCAAATAAAACAGTGGTTAATTATTTGAATGCTAACTCCTACTACAGCAATTGTTCCTAACAACCGCTTGTACTGAGTCACACAGCCGAAAAAAACTTTTTAGTATGCATAAATGTGCTGCTGGATATAAATATATATGACTTCAGGTTATCAGGATGGCAAGACAATATTATTTGGACAAAGTTTTTGACTTTCCGTTAAATAGACCCATAGTAATATTGAAACCACTTATAAGAACTTCTTATCATTTGTGGCACATGACTGTGGTTAGCTAACATCTGCAGACTCAAAGTTGTGAACAGTGCAGAAAGAAACAATCTGGAGTCAGGAATATGACACATCCATTATTTAGATTCAGTAAACAGATCAGTTATTTTCTTTCCAGGACATACTGCCTGCCAGCCTTCTTGTTCTTCTCATGGTTTTGTCTGTAAATAGCCTACACCCATGTCCTACACTAGTCAGAGAAAAAAGTGGGGAAATTTGAATGATAAGTGCTTTGCTTTAAAGACAAAGCTTTGAAATAAAAGCTGCAACATACTGTTATGCTGCCAATGCCATCAGAGACAGACTGGTGACTAATGAACAGTGACATGAAGCCCAAACAATTAACAATTTTAAAAACATGCTGAACAGTTAATTTATTTGGCTAACAGTTTATCATGTCTCTGTTCTCTAAATGTAGTGTAACTTAACTCATCTTAATCTAAGAAACTGAATTCAACATTTAGTACTGACTCAGACTGTGTAGTGTGTGCCAAGTGAACTATATTATGGCTCAAAACTTTTCCATAAGTAAATTATTTGTCATAAAGATAAATATGAACTTGCTAGCAAGCAAGTTAAGCAACCATAAAAGCTAATTTATCAGTGATGATCTCTTGACTTGACTGATGTATTAGAAAAGTGTGGCTTTTTTTGTTGCAGACAGTAATTTACTTGAACCATTCTCTTGTTTGTGGACCTGGTAAAACAGCAGCAGTTTTTCCTTTTTCGTAAACTACTAGATTTTGAAAGAGGGACAGGAAAGAGTAACTAGAAAAATCAGTAGCAGGCAGGTATTGAGCTCTGGATTGGCAACCATCAGACTGAGTGATACTATGAATAAGAGTGATAATGCAGGGGGTTCAGGATAACAAGTACGGTGGAGGGATTAGTCCAGTGTGTAGTCTTTTGTAAGGTGATGAGTGCCGCTATCTTTTTAATTAGGAACTTATTTTGATGACAGTATATGCTTCTCAGCTACTTATTTTTATACGTAATGCCTCATTTGCTAACTGTATTAACTGACTAGACAACTGCTAATAGAAGTTTTGATATTTTACTTTTTTGAGAATGTAAGCCACTACCATTATTAATTATCAGCTAAGTGCCAGTGATGTTACTTGCAATGCATACCAGCTGATGTCTCAAAACTTTTTAAATGTAATAAGCTGCACTCTGGCCAAATAGTCTTAATCTGAGCTCTTCAGACTAAGCCGTGTGAAACAAGCATAACTTAAAGGTAAGAGTAGTTCTATGATGAGAAATGTGTGTGTGTGTGTGTGTGTGTGTGTGTGTGTGTGTGTGTGTGTGTGTGTGTGTGTGTGTGTGTGTGTGTGTGTGTGTGTGTGCGTGCATGTGTGTGTGTGCGCTCACGCATACACTCATGGGCATTCAGTGATAGATGTGTGTCCTGTCCAAGATTAGACCTCTGCCTTTTGCCCATTGACTGCTGGGATAAGCATGGGCTCTCCTCAAATGAAAAATATAAAGTATGTACTAGAAAATGAATGAAAGACCTACATTATCACCTTCCTGAAATGCAGAACATGCTTTGTGTTACTTAGCACAGATGCTTAATTTGTAGTTTTGTACACAATTTTTCAACAGCTTTTAGCAACATTTATCCCTACCTTATATCCACTTCATAGGCTCATAGTTTATTACTAGGCTAACTGCCTCTGCAAGCCATTTAAGCCTAGCCATTTATCCCTTGTGAAACTCAAACCCTGCACCTTGTGTTTGTAGGGCAAACACCTTAGCCATTAAGCCACCCTCTTAACCTGCACACACATCTCAAGTTGGAATCATCTAACATTTATCTTTCCCCTTTGGTGACATTCTTAAGTGTCCAGTTAATGGGTATCTCTTATTTAAATTTCTGCTTTTCCTTTTTGATAGCTGCTTTTCTACTGCTATAGGTCCCTCACCCTCCTTCTGGACATAGAAGCCCTACACCAGGAATTCTAGTTTTGTTTGTTGTAGAAGTCTAAGCTTCTGCCCGATGGTTTGGAGAAAGAATTCCTGATGCCCCATTATATTATGGTGGGTGACATTTTTGCTATCTTCACAAGCGTTGAGCATATACAAACTCATCAGTTTATGTCTTCAGCCTATACATATTATAGACAGATTTTCTCTGAATTATATGTAGCCAAGAATTATTAAAAAAATAAAATAAAAAGCAGCCTAGAAGTACTATATACTTCATTATGGAGTAAAGAAATTGTATGAAATGAGTTCATGCTAACAATGAGTATGTGCAGCAATGGACTAGCATCCTGTTTAGGATACATTCTGTATGTTTTACACCTACTGAGTGCCAGAATAGGTTCCCTCCTCTCGGCAATCAGAACTGGATAAAGCAGGTATCATGAGAATGAACGACTGAACTGATATATTACCTAGAACTGTAGAACATGCCTGGTTTTAACAAAGTGAGCTTTTGAAGTTTCGATTGTTTCTGTGAATATGCCTAGTCATGTACTACTACCTTAAATTATGCTATGTATTCCCCAGGATTATTATCCTGTGCAGCTCTCTGTAGGATTTCTAAACATTAAAAGTGTCATGCTTATCTGAGGACTTTTTTTTTTGTGACCAGCTTATATTTTTGATTAATTTAGCATTAAATTAGTGAATCACTATCTTGCCTATCTGCATTTGACAATAATAAAGTTCTTTACTATTGCTTTAATAATTGCTGTTGTAACTGTTCTGAAATCAGATTCCATTCCTGTGATGGTTCAAGTCAAGTAACTCTCTCATATTAAACTTATGTTGTTGTAGGGCCTTCTAAACTTCACTTGTCTGTTTTAAAAATATACAAGTGAGTATAGAGAACATTTTTAAATTTCATGTGTAGCTAGCTTGTTCTATCTTCTATGTATCATGTTCTGTGTGTTTTTGTAAAGGAATGATTGTGACTTGTCATAAGAGGCCATGACATGTTATGCTTGAAATGAGTAAATGTAAAGGATTTGTAGTAGGGTTTGTTAGAGGGGTCGTTGGGTACAGTACCAAATGTCATAACAGTAGTTTTGTTTGAAGAGTTGTTGGTCAATTTGTTGTTAGTAATCCAGTTATATTATCAAACTTAAAGTCTTTCTGAAGATATTTTTATAGTAGTTTAGGGAAACTAGCAGCATTTATTAGAATTACATCATCTGCACAGAGAATGTAGTTGACATTGGGGATGTCCCAGGGCAAGTCAATAACAAATGACAGCAAAAGGGTTCTTTGCTAATTAATTAATTTTGTTTATTTATTAAGAAGACAGTGTACTGGTGTTTCTTGGGCTCTTTTCAGTAATGGCACAAGTCACAGGGCAGAGACAGAATAGTTGGAGTTTTTTGAGTCTGTCCATATAGGACAAGTGTTTAAGGCCTAAGATTCTCTTTGTGAGATTCTCTAGTTGTTTTATGTACCCTGTCTTCTGCCTGCTCCTTTTGCACTGCCTTCTTAGTTCTGCAAGAAACAGCTACTTCATCAGGGATAATTGTAAACTGTTTTATTGATGCTTAACCCCATCTGTACTGGTTAACACTGAATATTAAGCAAATTTTTGTAATGCTGGCATAACAAGGAATATGTGTCCATTTTAGATGATGTTGGGCCAATTAAGTGATATCATCTTGAAAGTCATCCACAGTATTTGTATGTCAGTGAGGTGAGATTAGATTGGTTTGGACATGTGCTGAGGAAGGGATACTAGGTATATTGGGAAAAGTATGATAAGGATGAAGCTGCCAGGTAAGAGAAAAAGAGGAAGGCTGAAGATAAGGTTTATGGATGTGGTGAGAGAGGACATGCAGGTGGTTGGTGTGACAGAGCAAGATGCAGAGGATAGGAAGAAATTAGAAACTTATCTGCTGTGGCAACCCCTAATGGGAACAGCTAAAAGAGAACACTACAAGCACTTATTTGGAACCAGGTGGGGTCACGTGAATAGTGTTTGCTTGGGAAATTTTAAAACTGTCCCTTTTGAGTCTTCATGAAAAGGGGGGGAGGATCTAGTATGACCTGATGTGTTCCAGACCAGACCACAGCTTCTCATCAAGTGCAGAAACAGAGTACAAAGTACTGTTTGCAGCATACCGCAGAGGTAAGTCTTCAAACCAACCTGTATATACATAATACATGGAACAATGTGTACTGTGTAGAGTATTTAGCATGTCCAGCATTGATCCCACTGCACCATGGCCCCACCCCTTTTTATTTGGCCACACCCCTTCATGTTGGCCTCACCCATTCAGCTGTCTGCTGCAGTCCCCCTTTGATATGAAGTCACCAGCCGCCACTGCTTCTGTTGACCTTTCAGCTGTCTTCCTCATCTTCCAGGTCGCAATCCCTTCTGCCCCCCCCCCCATACCTTCCACGGTTACCCATCCTACATAGGCTTCATGTTTGCAACAACAGTACTCTGTCCCTGTGCCCTGCTGTAGCAATACTCTGTCCCTGTGCTCTGCTGTAATAGTACTCTGCCCCTGTGCCCTGCTGTAGCAGTGCTCTGCCCCTGTGCCCTGCTGTAGCACTACTCTGTCCCTGTGCCCTGCTGTAATAGTACTCTGTCCCTTTGCCCTGTTGTAGCAGTACTCTGCCCATGTGCCCTGCTGTAGCAGTACTCTGTCCCTGTGCCCTGCTGTAGAAGTACTTGGCCCCTGTGCCCTGCTGACAGAGACTTCAGGCTGATCAGTTACACCTTTGATATGTTGCATTCTTACCTGCTTGCACATTCTTACTTGAAAGAGTATCCTCAGAAGTTGCTGTATCTGAGGATGCCTTATATGTTAGGTATAGATCGATTCTCAGTAACCTGTAGGAGACTGACTATAAAGATAGAGCCTTAAGGCAATCTATGTAGGACTGGGCATTCATATCCTGAATTCTTCTGGTGATGAACCTTTGAGGACATTCCAACTGTTGCATTTCTTAGAGTTGAATTTTAATCCATGATTTTGGCACCAGTCATTGGTTTGTGTTAGATCCTCTTGCAGGATGTTAGTGTCATGGGGGTGAATCGATGATAACTCTGAATTTATAGTCACCTGCAAACTTGGTGAGCCAGAGGGTTTTGACATTAGCCTTGACTTCCGAGAAGTGTATTCCAAACAGTAGCAGGCCCGACACAGAGCCCTGGGGTACTCCATTGGTAACCTGTCTCCTGGTAGAGTTGCTCTCACTGATCCTGACTTCTTGAGTCCTATCTGTCAACCACCCAACAATCCAATGAGTTATGTAGGGATTTATGTCTAGTTCTGAGAGTTTGTCAAGAATACCTGAGTGGAATATTATATCAAACTCTTTGGCTAAGTTAGGTAGTAGGCACCACTTTCCCCTCATTGGTCACCCTCGCAAATACCTATATCAGGTTGAGTAGGCAAAATGTTCTCTTAATAAAGCCAACCTGGGAAGAGTCCAGTGTGCATCAGTTGCCTATGTCCTTGTTGATCATAATTTATTCCATGGATTTTTTTTTACTGGGGTGGGTTGATGGCCCACTCTTATGAAGAGGAATGACCACTGCAGCCTCCATTCACCTGACGTGTAATCTGTTTTGAGGTTGTAGTTTAAAACTGGCTGGGGTAGTCCTGCTAGGTCATGTTTTAGGCTATTTAGGAAGTAACCGGGGATATTGTAGGGGCCTACTGAAGCAGTATTTTTGACCTTAATGAGTGCCACCAGAACCTGTTCCTTGTTGATAGATGGGAGGTAGGATATGCTAGAAGTGATTTTACTGGGGGTAGTGGGGGGAGTCGGGGTGAAGACTGAGCAAAGTATATCAGCGAGTAGATTTGCTATGTCACCCTGGTCAGTGAAGGCTGTGTCATTTACCACCAGTTCTGCACAGTGCAAATTGGAAACGTATCTGCTGTGGCAACCCCTAATGGGAAGAGCCAAAAGAGAACACTACAAGCACTTATTTGGAACCCGGTGGGGTCACGTGAATAGTGTTTGCTTGAGAAACTTTAAAACTGTCCCTTCTGTGTCTCCATGAAAAGGGGGGGGATCCAGTATAACCTGATGTGTTCCAGACCAGACCACAGCTTCTCATCAGGTGCAGAAACAGAGTACAAAGTACTGTTTGCAACATACTGCAGAGGTAAGTCTTCAAACCAACCTGTATATACATAATACATGGAACAATGTGTGCTGTGTAGAGTATTTAGCATGTGCCATAGTGACTTGAGCATTTATTTCATGTAAATTAGTAAGCATGTCCAGCATTGATCCCACTGCACCATAGCTGACCCCTTTTAGTTGGCCACACCCCTTCCCATTGGCCCCACCCATTCAGCTGTCTCCTGCAGCCCCCCCTTTTGAAGTCACCAGCTGCCACTGCTTCTGTTGACCTTTCAGCTGTCTTCCTCATCTTCCAGGTCGCAATCCCTTCTGCCCCACCACACCTTCCACAGTTACCCATCCTACATAGGGTTCATGTTTGCAGCAGCAGTACTCTGTCCCTGTGCCCTGCTGTAGCAATACTCTGTCCCTGTGCCCTGCTGTAATAGTACTCTTCCCCTGTGCCCTGCTGTAGCAGTACTCTGCCCCTGTGCCCTGCTGTAGCACTACTCTGTCCCTGTGCCCTGCTGTAGCACTACTCTGTCCCTGTGCCCTGCTGTAACAGTACTCTGTCCCTGTGCCCTGCTGTAGAAGTACTCGGCCCCTGTGCCCTGCTGACAGAGACTTCAGGCTGATCAGTTACACCTTTGATATGTTGCATTCTTACCTGCTTGCACATTCTTACTTGAAAGAGTATCCTCAGAAGTTGCTGGATCTGAGGATGCCTTATATGTTAGGTGTAGATCGACTCTCAGTAACCTGTAGGAGACTGACTATAAAGATAGAGCCTTAAGGCAATCTATGTAGGACAGGGCATTCATATCCTGAATTCTCCTGGTGATGAACCTTTGAGGACATTCCAACTGTTGCATTTCTTTGAGCTGAATTTTAATCCATGATTTTGGCACCAGTCATTGGTTTGTGTTAGATCCTCTTGCAGGATGTTAGTGTCATGGGGGTGAATCGATGATAACTCTGAATTTATAGCCATCTGCAAACTTGGTGAGCCAGAGCGTTTTGACATTAGCCTTGACTTCCGAGAAGTATATTCCAAACAGTAGCAGGCCCAACACAGAGCCCTGGGGTACTCCATTGATAACCTGTCTCCTGGTAGAGGTTCTCTCACTGATCCTGACTTCTTAAGTCCTATCTGTCAACCACCCAGCAATCCAATTAGTTATGTAGGGATTTATGTCTAGTTCTGAGAGTTTGTCAAGAATACCTGAGTGGAATATTATATCAAACTCTTTAGCCAAGTTAGGTAGTAGGCACCACTTTCCCCTCATTGGTCACCCACTCAAATACCTATATCAGGTTGAGTAGGCAAAATGTTCCCTTAACAAAGCCAAACTGGGAAGAGTCCAGTGTGCATCAGTTGCCTATGTCCTTGTTGATCATAATTTATTCCATGGATTTTTTTTTACCAAGGTGGATTGATGGCCCACTCTTATGAAGAGGGATGACCACTGCAGCCTCCATTCACCTGACATTTAATCTGCTTTGAGGTTGTAGTTTAAAACTGGCTGGAGTAGTCCTGCTAGGTCATGTTTTAGGTTATTTAGGAAGTAACCGGGGATATTGTTGGGGCCTACTGAAGCAGTATTTTTGGCCTTAATGAGTGCCACCAGAACCTGTTCCTTGTTGATAGATGGAAGGCAGGATATGCTAGAAGTGATTTTACTGGGGGTAGTGGGGGGAGTCGAGGTGAAGACTGAGCAAAGTATATCAGCCAGTAGATTTGCTATGTCACCCTGGTCAGTGAAGGCTGTGTCATTTACCACCAGTTCTGCACAGTGCTGTGTGCTATTTTTAAGGTTCCTGACATAGCTGAAGGAGGCCTTATGATTGTCCTTATTCTGAGAGGCTATCCTGACCTTGTACTTGGTCTTGCTGGACTTTGTTAGACCTCTTAGCTTCTTGTTTAGTTGCATCAGAGAGCTCTTGTCTCTATGAGAGTTGATCTTTCTGATTTTGGCTGTAACTTTTTCAATTGTTATATACCCTGTTAAGGTAAGGATTACACCAGTGCGTTGTTTTTGGTGTTAGTTCTGAGCTTACCAGCCATTTACATATCTGTACAGGGTTTCTGTAAGTAATTCTGCATAGGTAGCTGTGCTCTCAGGGTTTGTGGGAGCCATAAGTTTTGACAAACTGTCACTTAATAGGATGTAGTTTGCTTTGGAATACTTCCTAAGTGTTAAGGGTTTAGTTGGGTTTTCTGGGATGGTTTTTATTTTGAGGGAGATAAATTTGTGGTCCAACTTCAATAATGAGGATGTGACATGGGGTAGTTAGGGGGGCAACACTCTTCCATGTTTAGTAAGTACTGGGTCCAATCTGTTTGATCCTCTGGTTGAATTGTTCACTTTCTGGTCCAGGGTGTTTTTGTTGATAAAGTCTAGAAAACATTGTGCCTGTGAGTAAGAGTCAATATATATTTCTCAGCCTATAGAGGGGTAGTTAAAGTCTCCCATGAAAAGTGCATTTGGTTGGAAGGTGAGTGCCTCTTATAGTTCTAGGTAAGAGTTGTGAGTTTCTTGGGTCATAGAGGGCAACCTCTAGCTTGCAAAAAGATGTTAAGGAACCTTGTTTATGTAGGCTTATACATGGACAAACTCCAGGGCATTATCCTGTTCAACCAACCTGGAGTTGTATTTGTAGTTAATGTAAATCAAGACACCTCCACTATTAGCCCCTGTCTGTGCTGTTTGGGTCTATATCATATGAGCGAATCACACAAATTGCGAACGCTCATAATATCGAACGTACCGGACCTCGAAGTGTTTTTTCTGAGATCACAGTACAGTGAAGAATGGGATACTTGTCCTTTCCTCACTGTAGTGCGATCTTGGAGTTGGAATATATATTTAGCGGGGGATGTGGGGGACACAGCCCCCTACAATAGGAAGTTCTAGGTCCGTTAATTTAGATGTTATGAGCGTTCGCAATTTGTGCGATTCGCTCATATGATATAGACCCATGCTGTTTTTGATCTATATGTGTGGAAAGCACTGTAACTTTAAACCAAGTCTCAGTAACATCACATATGCATACATTCTCCAGAGTGAGGAGAGCTTTTAGGACACTGAGTATCTTGCTAAGCCTCCTAACATTGAGCAGTAAGACCTTAAGGTTACTTTGAGTTTTTTTTCTTTTTGTTTGTTTTTTTTTTTTTTTTTTTTTTTTTTTGCTGTGCTGGTATGTAGTAGTTTTGTCATTTTGATATTGCTAAAAAGGCTTTAAAAGTGTGGATAAAGTTCCTATGAGCTCAGAATAGGAAAATTGGGCTCAGAATGTAAAACTAGTTTCTTTATCAAGACAAAGAATAGATGAATACAAAAAAAAAAAAAAAAATTGTGAACCCATATGTTACTGTTATTCCTATGCAGTGTGAGCAGTTAACCATGTCCCTGAGCCCAAATTTGTCATGTTTCCTTCCTTACTTAACTACATCCTTAATTAGATAAGTCATTTTTCCATCCTCCAGATCTATAAAGTGTACGTAATTTATTACAATTTCGAAGTTTCTTTAATCTGCCTGTCAGCATCTTCTGATCACATCTTCCCCATATGGCCGGCACAAGGTTGTATATAGCAAAATGCAAGCAGCAAGCATCCCTGCTGTTGTGGATGAATCTTTGCAGTACATTGATGGAACTCAGGCTCCGTCTAGTGACAAAATAATTAAGTTAAACACATTCATATGTGTCTGCAAAACCAAAAATCGTTTTATCTTTTTCTTTTTGCTTTGTTCCCCTGTATTTGAAAGCTTTCCATTCTCTGTATCAGTTAATCCCTCTAACTTATTTATTTTACATTTGTTTCAACTGGACAAAATGTCCTTTTTCAGTGGAGGCCCAGGTAGAAAGCCTCCACATTTATTGATAACAGTAAGGCACATATTCAACGTACAGTTACAAATATTGATTCAACCTCAGATACAAGTGTAGAGCACCCGCAGGTGTAGCTGAAGTAGATATGGGTTCCTTCCTACTTGACTCTGGTAACACCCCTAGAAGCCCAACACACGAAGGTGGCAAAAATGACAGATTTTATTCTAGGTGACACATCTAGTTTAAAAGGCAATAGCACAACCACAAATTATTTCAACATTGTACCAGTTAGCAATAAGGCAAGGTGAGATATGCATGCAATGAAATCATACATTCACATTCTTCCCCAGAACTGAACAGAAAAAGGTCTTGACATTCAAACATGCACAAAGAAGGCAATATGAATGAACAGTAAAGCTTTATAATGCAGCAATACAAACACGGGCAAAATGCAATGTCATTAAGCAATAATAGTTATAATACAACAATACAGATATGAGAACATGCAATGTCATTGAGCAACAAAATTCTTGAAGGCAGCAGTCCTAACATGGGCAAAATGCAATGTCATTGAACAATGAATATTTATAATGCAACAATACAAATATGAGAAAATGCATGTCATTGAGCAGTGCTAACACCCTCAACCCCCTTGATAAATTCTAAACAGACCAACTATGAAACACTCTATTATATCCTGTTCACTGGCCAGTGACTACTTACAGTCTTGCTGCTGGCATGATGGGCCCAAGTTGGAGCTCATATGGCTCCCAGTTATTTCTAATCCACAAAGCATTTGGGGGGGGGGGGTTCACAATCTTATAAAAATGTAAAATTACAGCCAGAGCCTCTCACCACTCCATTGGGAATACCTTAGTCACCAAGCACCATGGTTCATCTGATGAGAAAGTAGAAAAATCACCTACCAGAACTCTGGTAATCATCTATGGCTTCTCTGCACTAGACCCAAAAGGAACTCCTTTTCTTGCTGAATCATATGCAGGAGTGGAACTACTGGTTTCAGACTTCTCTCCTGATTCCACAAAATACCATCATCCAGGATTTCAGCAAAAGACAGACACAATCTGCTACTTCACTTCCCTGTCCCAAATCACCAGAAAAGAAAATCCAGTCATGCTGCAAGGCCCTTTTTCCCTTCAGCTACCTGTTTCAGTCTTCCCTCCTTCAGCTAGTATCTCAGTCTCCTCTTTCTCTTTTGAAATTGTCTTTTTATATTCCTGAAAAGACCTCCGCCTTGTGGTGTAATGAAAAACTACAGTCTATTACTTCTACAATGAAATACAGTGTGATCTACACAAGTACAAAATAAAAACACATTTTATACATTTCACTGTTACAGTCATATAGTCTAGATAGGATACAAATAATACCAGTCATGTGACTGAAGGTAGAAAACAAGCAAGTTAAGTATACATATGTGTAGATCAGTGTGTGTGCTTTGTACCTTTAAGAAGCTTTCCAGTCAGTGGGCACATGCATATAAGTATAGAGCATGTGCAGGCAGCAATGCCATTTTGAGTGAGCAGCCAGAGTGTAAGCATGTATGAGTGAAGTAGTCAGTCAGTTAGTTCATTGAAGTTTATGTTTCCAATCTGTGTTTGTATGCAATAAACTACTTAAATGAACACCCAGCCTCTTCATCTTTTTGAACTACACAAGACAAGTGACATTGTGTCAGAATGGGATCCAGAGTCAAGACCATGAGGTGTGCAGCAAGAAATGGAGAAATATACAAGAATGGATCTTTCTTACTGCTCAAATGACTCACAATTTATTTATTTATTTATTTGCAGTTGGTTTACCAGGATAGTCCTTTGGGCCAATAAGAACCCATTTTCAATGGAGTCCTGGGGAGAAAAGCTCCAAAACAAAAGTTACAAAAAGATTACAGCAGTTTACAATTTCAATCATTTGTAGGTTAACGACAAAACTTTAAAACAGTGGTAACAAAAAGATTACAGCAGTTTACAATTTTAATAATTTGTAGGTTAAAAACAGAGCTTAAAACAGTAGTAAAGAAAAAGATTACAGCAGTTTACAATTTCAGTCATTCGTGGGTTCAAGACAAAACAAAGATTAAGTATTTAGTGAAATTTTTAGGTTTCATATTGTAGAAAACTAAGATTTAAGCAGGTATAATAAAAATGTTTACGTTAAATTTTTTAGAAAAACAAAGCATTGCTGCAGTAAAAATATAGTTTCTTGAATGGAATATATATATAGTTTCTTGAGTGGAATAGTAGGATAAGAGAATTATAAGATGTCATTACAGTTGGCTTATTCTTTGGTGTCTGGTAATATATGGTAAAGTTGCCTACAGGAAGTGAAGAATAGGCTAGGAGGGGTGGGAGAAAGAGCATTCCCATGAGGATGTGAGATGTGAGTGCAGTGATTTTTTAAAAGCAGGGAGGTTGGTGGTGATGCGGATGGAGGGAGGAAGGGAGTTCCATATGCTTGCCAGGGCAAAGGACAGGAGGTTTTGTCCTGGAGAGTGAAGGGGTTTGTACAGTTCTATTAGGTTTTGGTTATTAGATCTAAGGAGTCTTTGTGGTAGGTGCATTTTAAAGATAGAGCTGAGAGAGAGAGACAGAGGGAGGGATGAAAAATTAGTTTATGAGCAAAAGTGAGCTGAGTATAGGAGAGATAGTTGGGAAGCTCTAGCCAGTTAAGTTTGCGGAGAGATGCACAGTGATGAGTAGATGATTTGTGGCTACTTGCAAATTTGGCAATTTTATTATAACAAGAAGATAGATTTGCTTTGAGAGAGGATTGTAGGTTTGTTAGGAGAGGGGTACCATAAAGAAGGGAAGGGATGAGAAATGTAGTAGCGAGAGTGAGCTTAGTAGATGTAGTGAGGAATCGATTGTGTCGGTAGAGCATGCCAAGTTTTTGGTGGGTTTTTTTTATGTTAAGTTGTAGGTGGTTATTGAATTTAAGCTGGTCGTCAATCTGGACTCCTAGTAGTTTGGTTTCAGATACCAGTTCGAGAGGTGTGTTATTCTGGCTATTGATGGAGAATAGTTTTCTGTCAATGGTGTTGGTTTTTGAGGGGGTAAATACCATAAG
This sequence comes from Protopterus annectens, assembly GCF_019279795.1. Classification (NCBI taxonomy): domain Eukaryota; kingdom Metazoa; phylum Chordata; order Ceratodontiformes; family Protopteridae; genus Protopterus; species Protopterus annectens. The sequence continues at coordinate 1,909,132,876 of NC_056732.1, forward strand.
TTTGTTTTTTGATGCATTGAGTGCTAGATGATTGTCCATCATCCACTGTTCTGTGGTAGAGAAGGTGTCTTGAGTCAGTTTTAAGAGAGCGGGGATGGATGTGGCTGCACAGATAATTGTAGAATCATCTGCATATTGAATAAGTTTAGCATGAGGAATTGAGTGGAAGAAATCATTTATGAATATATTGAAAAGGAGAGGACCCAAAATGGAACCTTGGGGGACACCAGTGGGTGTGTTAAGGAAAGAGGAGATGGCTTTTTTTCCACTTGACAGCTTGTTGCCTGTTGGAGAGATAGCTGGTGAACCAATTGAGAGAGGAAGGGGATAGGTTGAGGTTAGATAGTTTAGTTAGGAGAAGGTTATGAGAGATAGTATCAAAGGCCTTAGAGAGGTCAAGAAAGAGCATAGATACAGTAGAGCCAGAATCTCTGGCTTTATTTACAGTTTCCAGGAAGGAAAGGAGGGCAGTCATGGTGCTGTGGCCGGGTCTGAATCCGTGTTGTGTGGGAGTTAGTAAGTTATTATCTAAGAGATAGGGAAGGAATTGAAGATGGATACATTTCTCTAGAAGTTTTGATATAGGAGAGAGGATGGCAATGGAACAAAAGTTAGTAATATTATTATTATTGCCACCTTTATGCAGGGGAATGATGAATGCCCTTTTCCAGAGTTTAGGCACAAGCCCTTCTTGGATAGAGCGATTGATTAGGATGCTGATGGGGAAGGCAATGGCTTCGGCAGCTATGCTGAGGAAGGGTGAGGGAATGTTATCGGGGGCATTGGTGCATGGTTTTAGCTTTTGAAGGAGTTTTCTTATGGTGGAAGTAGGAATGGGTTTTAGGGAGAATGGTGGGATTTGAGAGACTGGAGATGAAGGGGGTGACAAGAGGGAGGATGCAGAAGTAGGGGGTGAGGTGTTATCAGAGAAGGATGAGGTTAGTTAGGAAATAGAGTCTATGAAAAAAGAGTTGAATTGGGTAGCCAGATCTATATCTAGTGCATTTGGGTCTGGGCTTGGGTTTTCTGTTGAGCCAGGTTTTAGGAGGGTAGTGATGCCTTTCCAGAATTTTTGAGGATTGGTTTTGTGGTTGTTTTGGAGTAAGGAGAAGTAATTCTGTTGATCTGCTGTGATAAGTTTTTTTACGGTATTGCGAAGTGTTTTGAATTCATTAAGGGTGATGGGAGTTTTGTTTCTTTGGTAATGTGCCAAGGATTTGTCTCTAAGTCGCATAGCAGCTAGTGTGTTTTTTGTTAGCCAGGGGGTAGTGTTGTTTCGTATTCTTTTGGTTTTTATGGGGGAAAAACTATCCATCAGTTTTAGGAAAGTTGTATTGAAATGTGCAACAGCATTATCCAGGGGTAGGGTTTTTAGGGGGTTCCAGTTTATTGATTTTAGGGAGTCTGAGAAGGTTATTGGGTTGAAGTTTGTTAGGTAGAGAGTGCTGATGTAATTATGAGTTACTTGTAATGGAGATGGAAAACGTCTGGTGAAAATGGGAAAGTGATCACTGAGGGAATCAGGAAGAGTTCCACTATCAGTGTAGTAGTGGGGGTGAGAGACTAAGATCCAGTCTAGGGTACTGCCACTGGAGAAGTCTTTAGAGGGCCTGGTAGTGAGGTTGATGAGTTGAGACTACTTATATAGGTTGATGTTTAGGGTGTGTGTAGGGGAATTAATGGAAGGCCAATTGATATCTGTGTCTCCCATGATAATAGTTTCATTACTGATATTGGTAGAAAGCCAGGATAGGATATCCTCAAGTACTGAGGTATTGTCTCCAGGGGGGATGTAAAGTGAGGCTATGCAAATGTGTTTGTGTTTATTTAATTGAAATAGAGTTAGTACTAATTCTGCATTGGAGAAGTGAGGAATGGGTTTGTTGTAGGGAGTAATGGAAAGGGTGGATGAGTAGAGTAGAGCTACCCCACCACCCTTCTTGTGAGCCCTGTCTTTTCTGATGATAGAGTAGTTTGGTGGCACTATTTCAGTATCTTTTATATGAGGTTTTAACCAGGTTTCAGAAATAGCTAAGATGTCAGGTTTGTTGTTGAGAAGCCAGGCATGGAGATTGGGGATTTTGTTAGCTATGCTTTGGGCATTTAGAGAAGCTAATAGGATGGATTTAGATGTAGGGGAAGTGGTGTTTGGGCCTGGGTTAGGGTGTATATCTCCAGACCACCCTCCCAAACCCAGGAACCCCACTCGGCCTTCCTGAGAACACTGGAAAATATGAAGGTCTCTCCAAACACCATTATATACTGGGCGACTTCAACTACCCAAACATAGACTGAGAGCATTACTCTAGTTCCAACACCCTAGCCCAAAGGTTCCTAGAATTTATAAACTCAAATGCTATGGAACAACTTGTTACCACTCCCACAAGAGGGGAAAATATACTGGACCTGATCATCACCAACATGGGGACTCTATGCTCCAGACCAGAAGTGTATCCCTCACTGGTAAGATCAGACCATAAACTAATCTCACTGGATATTCACATCCCGACCCCACCCCCTGCCCAGAAAACCACAGTGAAAAACTTCTCTAAAGCAAATTTCACACTCCTCAAAACTGAGGTGGAATCCTTCAAAGCCCCGGCCTGTGGAAAATACGACCCAGACAGAATCCTTTATAAGCATTCTATGAATACCTTCAGGAATGCATGGATCATCTTGATCCCAAATAAAACCAAGACCCAATCCTCCAAAGGCAGACGTCCTGTCTGGTGGACCCCAGCCATAAACAAACTATACAACAGAAGGAGGAAGCTACTAAATGATAGAGCAAAATCCCAAAAAGGGAAGGCATCACTGATCAGTATTAGCAAAAAAAACGGGCACACATAAAATTGTCTAAGGCCAGCTTCGAGAGAAAAATTTCACAGGACACTAAGGATAATCACAAGGCTTTCTTTAGTTATGTTTGGAACCTGGGTGGTAATTCCCAGATATGCTCAGAATTAGTCCAAAATGACAAAAAATACACCGAACCCACAGACATTGCTAACATCCTAGCTGACAGGTTCAGCGCAAACTTCCTCCCCTCCCACCAAAGGGCAAATATCTATCCCAGCAGAGTGCTGCCCCCCTGACATCTCAGATGCTCAGGTAAGAGCCGCCCTCTCCAAAGCAGAAAACACAGCATCAATGGGACCAGACGGTGTCTCGGGCTGCGTCCTACATGAACTCCAAGAAAAGCTAAACCCAAACATAAAACTACTGTTCAATCTCAGCCTTACTACAGGATATGTGCCCAAAGAGTGGCATACAGCAACAGTGGTCCCTCTCCATAAAGGTGGTGCCTCAACGGATCCTGGAAACTATCGCCCCATAAGCCTGACTAGCTTGGTCTGCAAAGCTATGGAAAGGATCATCATGGACCTCATAAATAAAGATATTGGGGACTTGCAAACACTGGATCCTACCCAGTTCGGCTTTGTTAAGGGCAGATCCTGCCTCTTAAACCTGGTTGATTTCTTTGAAACAGTCACCAAGGCCATTGGCGAGAGGAAGGTGGTCCGCACAGCCTACCTGGACCTCATAAAGCCTTGATACAATACCCCACTCGGGCATTATAGATAAGCTCACCAGCTTAAATATAAACCCCTATGTCACTAGATGGATTGCAAACTGGCTCAAGGACAGAACCCACATGGTTAGAATTGCTGGAGCCATGTCAGACTCCAAACCAGTTACAAGTGGTGTCCCACAAGGCTCAGTCCTGGGACCTCTCTTGTTTGGTATATATTTCTTGGAGGTACAGGCCAACACGGAAGGACTGTGGCTGACCAAGTTCAGATGACTGCAAACTGGGCCATAATCGACTCTCCAGCTGACACAAGCATCCTCCAAAGGGCCTCATAGAAACAGACAACTGGTGCCAGAGCCATGGCCTCAAGCTAAATGCCAAAAAGTGTATAGTCATCCCCTTTGGCAAAAACAAAGTGCCCACAAATTACCACATAGGTGGTAATCCATTAAGTACAGAAGAAGTAATTAGGGACCTGGGGACCCAAGTTGATAGCAATCTCTCATTTGACAACCACGTGGCCAAAGTGGTTAGAAAAACTTTTTATATAGCCCACCTAATCATGAAGGGATTCACATCTAGATCAGGGGACGTCATCGTGCCTCTTTACTCATCCCTCATCAGGCCCATAATTGAGTACAATGCCCCTTTTGGGATGTACCTTACCAGACACCTGCAGCAACTGGAAAGACCCCAAAAGTACCTCAACAAGAGGATCAAAGGGCTCAAACAGATGACATATGCTGCCCGGTTAAAGAAACTCCAACTCTACTCAGTGGCATACCGCCTGTTCAGAGGCAATCTGTGCCTGACGTACAAAGCCATGTCCAACCCGGAATTAATGGACATGCTGCACCTCAGAATATCCAAATCCCATTGAGCTTCCTTTTCGAGAGACTTGAACCTCAGCACTGAAATAAATAGGACATGCTGGAGGGACAGATTCATAACCCAGAGGCTCCCTTCACTCTGGAATAAAATCCCAGTCCAGGTTAGGCAGAGTCCCTCATTGACTCTCTTCAAGAGGAATCTTGATGAGTGGATGGGAGATCGTAGGTTTACCCAGGTATCACTTCTGTGTCACTGTTAGACAGAGGCACAGTATACTAACCTCGAAAAAGGGCATAGCAAAATAAATTTAAAATGGGTGGCGAAAGCCAAACACATTCTGGCTAGGCTTATAAATGCCCTAGGGCAGATAGCCTAGTATGAACCTATGAACCTATGAACCTATGATAGAAGTATGGTTGTTAGGTGTTGGATTATGCTGATGAGGTGTTTGGATTGCCTTGTTTGTATATTGTATATTTTCAGGTTTGTGTAGATATTGGAGGTTAGAGAGGGGTTAGAGTGTTTATAAGTAGAGCTTAGTTTGTAGTTAAAAAATAGATGGGTGTTAATGGGATATAGTCCAGGGGAGATTGAGACAAATGAGTCTAAGTGAGTTGAAGGGAGTGAGCTGGTTATGTGAAGTAATGGTGTGTGATTTGTGGAGTTGGGCTGGGAAAGGTAGTGGATATAAGTAAGGTACAGAAGTAGTAGTAGTTGGATTGAGAATGACAGAAGTTTTGTAAGCATGTTGAATTTCAGGTACTAAAACTCACAAAAATGATTTTTCTTACAATGAATATAAAATGCATTCAAATAAAAAGCTCAAAACTAATTATTAATGAAATAAAATGTGCAAAACTACGATATTTGATAAAAATGTTCGAAATACATACAAAAACACTCAGAATAACTTCCGAATCACATATGTGTGAAAAAGGGAGAATGACTGCATTTTTTCACAAACAACTACATTTTTCACTATGAGCTATTTTTTCACATTAACTGAAGCTGTTTGAAATATAACTAAAGCTATTCAAAATATCCAAAGTGTGCAAAGAGTTTGCAGTACGTGCTTTATTACAGTACAGTACAGTACAGTTATTTTGCAAAGTACAGTCATTTCGAAGAGATTATTGTGCAGTTGAGCATAACTATGAATTTCTGGCATATGTATATGTTTGAAGCTACTTTTGGGCATGGCAAAGGAATTTTACAGACCCTCATTGCTTGTATTTCATAACCATATTGCAGAAAATTGGAGAATGCTTGAGCAGGAATATGATATTTTCATACAGCCTGCTTTTTTTGAAAAAGATGCATTTACAAAGGCATTTATTCTGCTTAATTTAGTTTGTTCAGAAGTCATTGAAAGAGAGAGTTCATTTCTGTATGCACCCACTGTACATGCAGTGGAAGAGGAAGACTGCCATATTGTGGTACAAACTGAATCAAAGGAAGACCACGAGTGCTTAAAACGTAAATTTAGAGAAATATGTACCCCCCCCCAAATGAATGTTACATTGGAAAGGTACTTATTTTATACAATAGATCAAAAGCCTAGTGAAACCTTTGCAGCATATATAACTAACTTGAAAAATAAGGCTAAAAACGTGCAGAATTGGTGATTTGAGAGACAAGTTGATAAAAGACAGGCTTGTGTGTCTGGTGTTGACAATGATGCAGGTTGAAAGATTTTTCTTCAAGTCAGTGATTTAACTTTGAGTAAAGCCATATAGATTTGTCAAATATACAAGCTTATGGAGAAGCACACAAATATGCTTACAAATGATGCTTTCAGTACCTTTTAGTGCAAGCGTAGACAGTATGCAGTACGTTGTTAACAGAAGTAAGCCCAAGGGTGGGGCAAGCACAGCTCAAGTTCAGGTAACACCCAGAGCAACTTCAGAAAGGCCTAGAGCACACACAGTTAAGCAAAGGGGTGACTCAGCAAGGCAAGCCTCATAGTCAACTATCAGAATTGTGGTACAAATCATAAGCCCAAATGAAAAAGTGCTTATCTTTTGGTCAACAATGTCACAAGTGTAAGAAATGCAGCCATTTTAAAAAGCTTTGTAAAACAAATGTGGCTCACTCTTTTATTAAGAAAGGTTATTCAAAGAAGCAAGTTGATCAAATAGAAAGTTGTGACCCTACTTTATATGTAGATGGTGTATCTGTGCTTAATGAAAAGGTCAATGTAGTAGATTTGCTGGCAAAAAACAAAGTATTTTTGTACTGCTCTGATTAATGGCAGACCCACAGAGCTCAAAGTAGATACTGGTTCAAAGTGCAATGTGATGTCAGCAGAAACTGTTATAAAGGAAAAGCTGGTGAAAAACTTGATTTGACAAACTGTGCAAAGCTTGTTGCTCATGGAGGTGAAGAAATTCAGACAGAAGGCTCAGTAATGCTTTCATGTTACTCTGCTGGGAATAGCTATGACTTGCAGTTTTACATAGTCAAAAGGCACGTGCAGTCATTATTAGGCCTCAGAGACAGTTTAAAAACGAGACTGATTTCATTTACTAAAGAAGTCCATCATGTAAGCACATGTCATGCTCAAAATTCACCAACACTATTTTTTCTGAGTATGCTGATATTTTTGAAGATAAGCTAGGCAAACTTCCAGATGTGTACTCCATGAAGTTAGACTTAGCGGTCAACCCAGTTGTCAGACCAGCTTGGAAAGTTCCAGTAGCTATGCAGGACACAGTCAAAGCTCAGGTAGACAGAATGGTGCCTTTAGGAGTTATTTGTTGAGTAGAAAAAACAACTGAATGGGTATCCTCCGTGATAGTAGGTCACAAGAAAAGCTCAGATGATATTAGAATATGCATTGATACAAAAGATTTAAACAAAGCATTAAAACAACTTCACCATCCAATATGTACAGTCAAGGAAGCTGCTGCTCTCATGCCAAATGCCACTGTTTTTTCTGTCTTAAATGCAAAGAATTCATTTTGGCAAATAATGCTTGATCGAAAATCTTCATTGTTAACTACTTTCTGTACACCGTTTATAAGATACAAATTTCTGAGAATGCCATTTAGAATAAATTCTACCAATGAAGTCTTTCAATGTGTGATGGAGCAATTTTTTTCTGGCTAATCCTGGGCTATAATAGTAGATGATATTCTGGTAGGAGGCAATGGTAAAGCAGAGCATGATAGACACCTCAGTAAAGTTCTGGAAAGAGCACGTGAAGTGAATATTAAGCTCAATCCTCAGAAATGTAAATTTGGGCAAAAAGAAGTCACTTATGTTGGTCATTTGTTTACCAGTTCAGGCTTATGACCAGATCCTTCCAAGTAAACTATTCTTGAGATGCCAGCTGCAGACAATGTCCAAACCTTACAACATTTTCTTGGCATGATCAACTATTTGGGTAAAATTATCCCAAATGTCAGTGAACTATCAGCACCACTACAAGAGATGATATACAAAAATGTAACCTGTTCCTGGTTGGAACAGCAACCAAATAGCATTTCATGTTCTGAAACAAAAATTGGCAGTCCACTAACTTTAAGATACTATGATGTCCACAAACCAGTAACTCTTTCCTGTGATGCTTCTAAATTTGGCCCAGGTGCAGTCATTCTTCAAGAGGGTAGACCAGTAGCCTATGCATCAAGAACTCTAACCCAAACTGAGATGCAGTATGTGCAAATTGAGAAGGAACTCTTGGCAATTGGGTTTGCATGTTTGAAGCTCCATGATTGTATTTATGGCTGACCTATCCAAATAGAGCCAGATCACCGGTCTCTAGTCACTATTTTACAGAAGCCAATGCACACAGCTCCTGCAAGATTACAATGCATGATGATCAGCTTGCAAAAGTACAATTTCAAAATGGTCTATACAAAAGGCAAACTTCTTTATCTTGCTGATACTTTATCCATATCACCCAGAAATACCACAGAAAGACATGACAAAGAGAATCTTTATCTTGAAGTCATGGAAGTGCAAAATTTTTCTTCCACAGGACTTGATGAGCTTAGAAATCACACAGCATCAGATCCAATTCTTCAAAAGCTTAACCACTTTATCAGTAACGAATGGCCATCAAAGCAATCTTGTTTGCCACTGGATGTACAACCATATGATCCTTACAGAGACAAAATTTTGATGGAAGATGATATCATCTTGAAAGGTCCAAAGGTCATCGTTCCAACATCCTTACAACAAGAGTATGTTAAGATTTTGCACTGTGGCCACCCAGGAGCTGATTCTATCAAAAGGAGGGTGAGAAGACTTGTATTTTGGCGTCTTATGTCAAAAGCTATGGAGAAAGTATTTTCATCTTGTTCTGTTTATAATAGTATTAAACCGAACTTGCAAAAAGAACCACTTCAGTTAAGCCAGATCCCTAAACTACCTAGGTCAACAGTAGCCACAGACATCTTTGAGTAGAATGGTCAGCATTACTTGTTGTTAGTAGACTCTTATTCAGATTGGTTCAAGATTGACTTACTTCCTAACCTAACATCCATTAATGTCATTACTAAGTTGAAGAGACATTTTTCTGTCCATGGTAGTCCTCACAAGGTTATTTCTGACAGTGGTGCATAGTTTGCAAGTTAGCAGTCAAAGAGATTTGTAGACGCATGTGACTTTATCCATATTACCAGTAGCCCTGAGTACCCACACTCAAATGGCTTAGCTGAACATGCAGTACAGAATGCAAAACAGCTGTTAGAGAAATCTAAACATGACAATACCAATGTTTTTCTGAATTTGCTTAATCTCAGAAACATACCCTGAGATAACTTACTTGGTTCACCTGTTCAGAGACTTCTGTCAAGACAAACTAGAACCACATTACCAATCATTAAGAATTCATTAACTCTTAATGCTAAAAACAACAAAGTCATAAAAGCCCAACTTCTCAAAAAGTGTTTGTTCCAAAAATCTTATTACAACAAAATAAGGAAATTTTTTTAGTCCATTGAAAGAAGGAGAGATAGTGAGGATGCAAACAGTGAAAAGTTTTGATCAGATTGTCAAGTAAAAAGTTTGTGTGAAGAACCGAGATCCTACATAGTGGAATCCCAGGGTATGGAATACAGACAGAATCGGAGTCATCTCCTACCAGTGTCCGATCCATTATTGCAGCATCTTCCTTGTGATAGACTAATTCTCAGAGAAACTTGGTTAATGTTCCTGTTCAAGGAAATATCTTAGCATCTGTTCCTGTTCCTGATGTTGTCCCTGACATCCCAGAAGATGACCATTCACCAGTAACTGTCCCTGCTGCTAAGCCCAGTCCAGACTATTACATTATGAGATCAGGTCATATTTCCAGACCTAGTCCCAGATACATGACATCCTGGACATGATTGTTTTATTTGTGTTTATGTCTGTATAACTGCATGCATATCTCCTTGTCATTTTTCAGTGCATGACTAGATTCTCAAAAAGGATGTAGATCAGAGTGTGTGTGTTGTACCTTTAAGAAGCTTTACAGTCAGTGGGCACGTGCATATACATACATAGCACGTGCAGGCCACAGTGCAATTTTGAGTGAGCAGCAAGAGTGTAAACATGTATGAGTGAAGTAGTCAGTCAGTTTATTAGTTCATTTATGTTTCGAGTCTTCCATCCTGATGTGTTTGTATGCAACAAACAGCTTAAATGAACACCTGGCCTCTCTGTCTTATTGAACTACATGAGATGAGTGACAATATTCTTAGTAGGAGTATATTATTTAAATACAAATATAACAGGTTGTGTTCCTTTAGCTGTCTTTAAGACATCTATTTCCTAACCAGGGTTTGTGCAAGAGCAGTTCCATGATTCAGACAGGTGTGATTTGAGAAGTTTTTTTAAAGTTGGAATTGTTAGTAGTTGTTCTTATATTTAATGGCAGGGAATTCCAAGTTCTGGCTATGCAGTTGGAGTAAAGGAAAACTCCAGCTGTATTGTTAGGTTTGGATATATTTAAGAAGGACTTGGTAATGGAATGCAATACCCTGTTATTGGAGTAGTTTATTAGTAGAGTTTGAAGTACTGGTATTTTTTCTGGCTATTTTAGTATTTGATGGGCAAAGGTTTGTTGATTATAAGCAAGTAGATTTGGTAGTTTGAGCCAAGATAGTTGCTTTAAAGCCAAACTATGATGGAATGTGAAATCTGATTCTGAGGTAAACTTTGTGATTTTATTGCAGTATGTTTCCAGTTTTGCCAGGTCATATTTCTTAATGTTTGTGAGAATTTCTGAAGTGTATAGTAGGGTTAAGATAAGATGGGTTCTTGCTATAGTGGCCTTTGAATGTGTATTTAGAATGTGTTAATTTCTGTACAGGGTTCCTAGTCTTTTGTGAAGTATTTTTATGGTCTGTGATATGTGTATGTCGAATTTTATATTATGGTCAATGACCACTCCAAGTAATTTTGTTTGGGAAACCAAAGAAATAATTGTATGGTTTGATGATGATATATTGAATGGTGGGTAGGGGTCTGCAGCTGTAGTTGGATAGAAGACCATGAGTTTTGTTTTGTTAGGATTAAGTATAACTTCTGCGTTGTTTAGCCAAGATTCCATAGCATTGAATGACTGCTGGGTGATTTTTTTGGAGTTTTTGTAGTGCTGGGGTGATACAAATCAGGGTGGAATCATCCACATATTGAACTATGGAGACAAGTGGAGTGACAGTATGAAGACTGTTAGTAAAGATAATAAAAAGGATAAGGCCCAGACCTGATCCCTGTCAAACTCCCAAGGTTACAGTTAGTAGTGAAGAGAGATTTTTGTTGCCATTTTAGAGCTTGCTGGCATCCAGTTAGACATTGCTGGAACCAAGTAAGTGCAGAATGGCTAAGTTTATGTTCTGACAGTGTAGATAAGATTATAGAATGTAAGACAATATCAAAAGCTTTGGAGAGATCAAGAAAGATGGAGGAAACTAAATTGCCATCATTGCAATGGTGGTTAATAATGTTAGTAAGGTTAACAAGGTGGTGGTAGTGCTATGATTAGGACAGAAACCATGCTGAGTGTTAAAACATTGTTGGTTATTAGATAGTTTTATATTTGTGAATGGATGCACCTCTCAAGTATTTTTGATAATGGTGATAGTATAGCAACTGGCCAGTAATTTGATAATTTTGTTGAGTCCCCACCTTTATGTTGTGGTATGATATACGATGCTTTCCAAATTTTAGGGATTGCTTTTCTGAGACGGATTGATTTATTAATACGGATGCTGTATAGGATATTGCTTCTGCAGCAATTTTTAGATATTCAGCGGCAGATAGTCGTCGGCAAATGTAGTAGGCTTAAGCCTTTTGAGATATTTTCATGTCTCCCTGCACTTTGAGATGTATGTAAATAAAGTGTATTTGTGTGAGTCTTCACTATAACAGCAGGTGCATGATTTAATCTGTGTGTCTGCAGTGTTGCTAGATCAGGTAAAGGGTTGCCCCAAGGCTCCAGAAGGATATAATGAATTAAAAAATCTAAAATCCAAAACCAGCAATGACACAAATGTAAGACCACAAGAGACAATAAAATAGAACCTTTTCAGTATATATGTATGTATGTATGTATGTATGTATGTATGTACATATGTAAGTATTTATACATACATGTATGTACATATAGATACATATGCATGCATACTTGTATGTATACGTGTATATAGGTATGTGTGTATGTATGTATGTATCTGTTTATCTAAGTGCTCTTTTTGCAGAAGTGGTACAAAGCTGTTTTGTTTTACATGTGAGCACAACACCATTCTAGAAAAAGAGAAGTATATGATTAAAATATTAAAGGGGAAATGATAGAGGAAGGGTGTCATTTATATTGAGTAGAAAAGGGGGGTTGGGAAGAGGAACTTGAAAAATAGCAAATGAGGATCTTAGAGCAAGCTGAATATGTCATCTGCACAAACTGTAAACTTACCCTAGCTCTGCAGAACTACTTTGCATGCTTTTTTATTCTTTCATTCTTTAGGTTTTACTATAAAGTTGCACACAAGGTTAAAGTAGCTTAGAAAGTGTTTATTTTTTAAGTCTCTTCCTGAACTCTGTAAAGTAACTTTCTGAACCCACAGAGTTACTGTTATATAAACTGATTACTGGGACCTCATAGGACCTCTATGTTGAGGTGCTGGGTCAGGAGAAACATTTCCCTCACCTCATACCCACATTATTGGATTAGACCTTGGTCCCTTGTAATATTAACTGTTACATACTAGCCAGCTACAGAAGCTAATTTACTACACTGTCAGTTATCCACCTGCCAGGTAATAAAGTCTCCTTTTATTGGAGGGCTACCAGTACCTGTAGGATAAGGCAATTAAGTGTAAATCACTAGACATTTCTTTGGAGCTACTACGCTCTTTTTCCTTGCTTTTCATGTTAACTGGATTATAATTAGTTTTCTTTACTTTTTATGCATGTATTTTATAAATGCTGTTAGTGAATTTCCATTTTGAAGACTGTGCTTGTTTACAGTCTATACCTGTTTGCTGTCTAGTATTCACAGTACACCACAGTAGCTCAGGATTATTTCTCTATTAATCTCTCTAGCCCAGAAAGCTATACTTTTAATAGGACTGAAATTCTGAGAGCACAGTGTTGCGAACATTAGAATTTGTACTGTCTGTTTAAAAAACAGTATTGCATAATACAGATGACTTGCATTATTAAGGCTCACTGCTGATATGAGGAACTGAATGCAGTGCTACATTTTCTCTAGTAGTGCTGAATAAAATTCCATTTGTGTGTATGAACTTTGCACAGGAGTGCATTGCAAGTAATGGTGTACAATGTTCTCTGGTGCCAATTTGGCATCCCTTGCAGCCCAACAGCTGTTGTGTTATGCTGTGACGTATGATAATGTAGCACAGTACTGTACAGAAAAATACCTGCATACAAAAGTAGGTGCAGTACACTTTGTACACAGGTACCCTGTGCTCCTCCTACATACACATTTGTGATTCATACAATTTGTACAAAGGTACTCTATGGTCCTCCTTCACACACATCTGTGATTCATACACTTTGTAAATAGGTACCCTGAGCTCCTCCTTCACGCACACCTGTAATTTACAAGGAAATCACAATCATTAGTTATGACTACGGCATAAGTAGTTGCACCTTGTGTTCCTCCTTCACACACACCTGTGATTCATACACTTTGTACAAAGGTACCCTGTCCTCCTCCTACATGCATACCTGTAATTCATACACTTTGTACACAGGTACTTTGTGCTCCTCCTTTATGCACACCTGTGAGTCATACACTTTGCACACAAGTACCCTGAGCTCCTTCTTCATGCACACCTGTGATTCACAGAGAAATCAGAGTCATTACACATGACTATGACATACAAAAGCAAGTGCAGTACCCTTTGTACACAGGTACCCTGTGCTCCTCCTTCACGCACACCTGTGATTCACAGGGAAGTCACAGGCATTATGCATGGCTATGGTATACAAAAGTAGGTGCAGTACACTTTGTACACAGGTACCCTGTCCTCCTCCTTCATGCACACCTGTGATGCATAGGGAGATCATAGTCATTAAGGATAACCATGGCATTGCCATTTATTTTGAAATGTATTCACATTTGTTTATCAGGCTAGATCGACTGGGATATCACCTTGGTTCAGTGGAGGTCCAGGAAGAAAAACGCTATTAAGATACAAAGCAGTAATTTGCAGTAAGTATAACACATCCATAAAATACATATTCAATATAGGTAAGATTACAGATATAAAAATGTATATGTAATGCACTTCACAGATCATATAATACATATCACATAATGGAATATCTACAGAGTTTACATATAGCAAACAACAGAAGGTGTACAGTATGAATATCAGAACTAAGTATTTCCTTAATATGCAAAAATAAGTATTAGCTTAGCACAGGACTATTGTATGTACAACTAACTTGTATCACTTACATATTGCGTTAAATATCAAAGCTAATACTTATTATCTTTACATACATATCCCCATTTTACAGGACTATTGTATGTACACCTAACTTGTATCACTTACATATTGTGTTAAATATCAAAGCTAATACTTATTATCTTTATATACATATCCCCATTTTACAGGACTATTGTATGTACAACTAACTTGTATCACTTACATATTGTGTTAAATATCAAAGCTAATACTTATTATCTTTATATACATATCCCCATTTTACAGGACTATTGTATGTACAACTAACTTATATCACTTACATATTGTGTTAAATATCAAAGCTAATACTTGTTGGCAAGGATTCACGAAGCCTCCGTGTTAGAGTTATAACTCTTACACGAAGGCTGCAGTTAAACGGAGTGATGTCAGCATGCTTTGCATATTCATGAGAGCATGCTGAATCACACCTAAGTCTAACACGGTCCATGTAAGACAGTAGGCGTGTCCATAGGTGAAACCTTAAGTCCCCACAACAGAGTCCACGGAAATGTGAA
>NC_056732.1:1909148179-1909229117 GCF_019279795.1 Protopterus annectens
CCACTGTAGTGTGCTTCGGCGCCTTTGTTCCTTAATGGGTCGTTGAACCGTTCTTCACAAAAGTGCACTTTCGGTGAAGTACACATTCGCATAAGTGTGGGTCTACTGTTCTTTTTCGATCAAGAACAGTAGACCTTAGGGAATATATGTTTCTGTAATACAGGGATTTATCAGGATTGTGATAGAATCTACAAGGGGATCAGCAGCAGACAGAGGGGACATATGTTTCTGTAATACAGAGATTTATGAAGATTGAGACATGATCTACAAGGGGATCAGCAGCAGACAGAGGGGAGATATGTTTCTGTAATACAGGGGATTTATTAGGCTTATGATAGGATCTACAAGGGGATCAGTAGCAGACAGAGGGGATATATGTTTCTCTAATACATAGATTTATCAAGACTGAGACAGGATCTGCAAGGGGATCAGCAGCAGACAAAGGGGACATATGTTTCTGTAATACAGGGATTTGTTAGGCTTATGATAGGATCTACAAGGGGATCAGTAGCAGACAGAGGGGATATATGTTTCTCTAATACAGAAATTTATCAAGGTTGAGACAGGATCCACAAGGGGATCAGCAGCAGACAGAGGGGAGATATGTTTCTGTAATACAGGGGATTTATTAGGCTTATGATAGGATCTACAAGGGGATCAGTAGCAGACAGAGGGGTCATATGTTTCTGTAATACACGGATTTATCAGGACTGAAACAGGATCTACAAGGGCATCAGCAGCAGACAGAGGAGTCATATGTTTCTGTAATACAGGGATTTATCAGGACTGACATAGGACCTACAAGGGGATTAGCAGTAGGCAAAGGGGACATACGTTTTTGTAATACAGGGATTTATTAGGACTGAGACAGGATCTACAAGGGGATCAGCAGCAGGCAAAGGGGAGATATGTTTCTGTAATACAGGGATTTATTAGGATTGAGACAGGATCTACAAGGGGTCAGCAAGAGACAGGAGGGTTATATGTTTCTGTAATACAGGGATTTATCAGGCTTGAGATAGGATCTACAAGGGGTCAGCAACATTTTTAAAAAATTCTGATGTAAGACTTTTCTGCTACTGGGACTCTAATTTCTAGCTTTTGAAGGTGTTTCCTGATAGTTGAGATAGAGGCTGGTTGAAAAAAGGAGAATAGCTTGTTGTCTGGAGTGGGAGAAGCAATTAGATTTGTTGTGGAGCTTTTTGAGTAAAAAGAGGACTGACTAAAAAGGCATTGAAATGAGTGGTCATAAGTATGAAGCATTACTGGTGGAAGGAGATGTTACTGTGGTTTGGCCAGTTTGTAAAAGATTATTCTTAGTTGACCAGGTCTGTTTGGGATTATACAGGTGTTTAATTTGCAGATTAGTGTATCAGGCTTTTTTGTCTGTCCTAATTTTTTGCTTGGATACCTTTCTCAGGTACAATATGTTGTGTCCATTTAGCCAAGTTTTGTTGTTGGAATAGAGTTTCCAGGATTTCTCTCTCTGCAGCATTAGTTGCCTGGTCTCTTTTGTTAGACAAGGTGCTGGGTTTGATTTTATTCTTTTTGTTCTAATTGGTGCTAGTTCATTTAGTATGTTTACAAATGTGGAGTTGAAATGAGATACAACGTTTTGTAGGAGCATGTTTTTAGGGTATCCCGACTGTATTTGTTGAGATCATAGGATCATAGCAGATTACTAGGCTAATGACTCTGGGGCCCTTACAAGCCTAGCCAACAATTTATCCCAAAAATGTTTGGCATACTGCAAATGTTGGCAGGTGATCACTGATGGCATCTGGTAGATAACCAGCACAGCAGTGCTAATTCTGTCCAGAGTATAGAACAGGACCCAGTCGAGGGTGGACTACCTCTTGCTATGCTTGTTTATTCTTGTTGGTACAGTTATGAGTTGGGTGAAGTCAAATAGATTTAAGAATAGAGTGAGGTTGTCAGAAGCAGTGAGTTGCCAATCGATACTTAGGTCTCCTAATATTATAATTTCATAGAGAATATTATGGGAATGCCAATGCAGGATATCTTCAGTAGTAGCGGCATAATTTCTGGGTGGAATGTATAGTGCTATGGTACATAGCCAGGAAGTCAAATACCCTGCAAATTACAACATCAATGGCAGGCCCGTTAGTGTGGACTCAGAAGTGAGAGATTTAGGTACACAGATAAACAGTAGCCTGAACTTTGACCACCACGCATCCACGGTGGTGAGGAAATCATTTTGTGTAGCACAACTTATAAATAACGGTATGGCATCCAGATCCAATGAAATTATAGTCCATTTGTACTCAGGCCTCATTAGACCAATAAATAAGTACAGTGCACCATTTGGCATGCACTTAATTAGACACTTAACAGCAGCTGCAGTGACCTCATAGGTTCCTCACAAAAAATACAGGGTGTACACAACATGAACTATGCTGATAGACTAAAAACCCTAGCTTTTTACTCTGTCTCCTACCGATTATTAAGGGGTGACCTATGCCTGACCTGCAAGGCGCTCACAAATCCAGCCCTGATGGAGCTGCTATACATCTGCAAGTCAAACAGCATGAGGGTCATCCAATCTAGGGATCTAAAACTAGTCAGCAACTCAAACAAAACATACTGGAAAGACAGGTATGTTTGTCAGATTGCTGCTTCTTTGGGACATGCTTCCTATTCACAAGAGCCCTTCCCTGGCCCTTTTCAAATGCAGTTTGGATTAATGGATAGGGAATCTGAAATTCACACCTAGGGTAGTGCCTATTTCCCTCATCAACAAGGGCAATCTGCAAGATGCTCAATGCACAGGAATCCATGCCATCCTCTTGCCCCTATGGGGCCTTATATTGGGTAACATTAGGTTATATTGGCTAAGCTTGTAAGGGCCCATAAGTTGATAGTCTAGTAATCTCCTATAAACCTATGAATATATGCTCTTTTGGTTGTTCATTTCAAGGACAGAAATACATGTTTCTGCAATGGAGAATTTGGGATGGGAATGAGTGTAGAATTTTTCTATAAATAATTACTAAACTGCCAGCTTGTTTATGTTATCTGTCAAGTCTGATTTTATTGTAGCTTGTGGTCAGTATTTCCTGGTACTTAGTATCCTGTTTGAGCCAGGTTTCAGTGACCATAAGTATATCAGGGGAGTGTAAAGCGATGCCAAGTCAGATGTCTTCTTACATATACTACTCAGATTCATGTTTAGGAGGAGTAAGCTTGTGCCAAAGGAGGAGAAAAAGTGGAAGCAGATGTAGTTTGTGAAATACAGGTGGGTTGAGTTTGATGAGAGGTGTCAGGATTTGGCTGAATGCCACGTCCCTAGGTATAGAGTGGAGTTAAAATGGTAATATGGTAGGATTTACTGTAGTTTGTACTTGACGTTTAAGTGTGTGTGTGTGTGTGTGTGTGTGTGCTCTTATTGTATGTGCCTATGTATTTGAAAAAGGTATTATGGAGTTCAGTTTATCTGTTTTCATGAAATAAAAAAATTTACACACACACACAAAAAAAAGAAAAAAAGGTATTATGGAGTGCAGACTGGGAGAGATAGCATGGTGAAAATGAGAAGGATGATTGGTTTGGCATACTGTACTTGAGGAGGGAGTTACACTGTTGCAGCTTGGATTCAGATAAGATAGGGTGTGAGCTAGAAGTGTTAGGAGAAGTAGTACAGTATAGTAGTGTGAAGGAGCACCATTCTGAACAGTAGAAAAGTCATGAGGACAGAGTGTGTAAAACAAAAGTTAATTAGGTCGATTCTATAGTCAGCTGAATGACGAAAGTTTAGGCTGATTGGTTTTGAGAAGTGAAGTTTTTACTTTAACTTATTAAATACAGATCCAGTGATTTTATATATATATATATATATATATATATATATATATATATATACATACATATATATATATATATATATATATATATATATATATATATAGCTAAAGTAAAGCCCAGTAGTATGGCTAGGGTGGGGCAAAGGGGACAGCCATCTGCGCACAAAATATTAGGGGGCACGATAGGTCAATTCTGATTGGTCTTGAGTGCATACTAGCATTTAGAAATCAGAACTCAGGTCAGAACTGAGCTCTATAGCACTTTGTGTGTGGTATAAACTCTAGCAGCAGCTTGCTACAATAAATGTAGCAAGCAGTTTGCTGCTGTTTAAAAGAAGATTTTTTTTCATTTCAAATTCAGACAAAAGCTTTTTTTTTTGGGGGGGGGGGTCCATATCAGAGGATGTCAAAAATCGCCAGCTATACCTTTTGTAAAACCTACATATTTTAGAATCAGAAAAAAATACTTTACAAGATAGCAGCATAATTACACAAAAAGAAGTGTCTAAAAAGCTTTTTTACATGATATTTAAATATGTTGGCCTAGAAGGATTAGATATCATAATGGTGGATGGTTCCTTTAAGGAGATTAACACAGAAATAAACAAGGATCTTAGTGGTAATGAGGGACAGTGTCACAGAAGGGTATTTAAAGCACATTGCCTAGTGAATAGCTGATTTGTGATATTTTGGTCTGAGGAGAGTCTAGGAAAGACTCTTGTTAGATCATAAGGAATACAGAAGATAATCCAGAGGATATCCCTATGAGGGAAGGGATCTGACCATTGAAAGGGGAAGACAGCTGGATTTGCTACTGCCTGGGTAGAAGGTTAAGTTTGTTGTTGTTGTTCTCTACTGCTAGATGTGGGAAGAGAGCTACTAAACTCTCTAGAAGCTCTGTGTAAGTACAGTTTTATGTTTACCATCTACTCTGCCGCAGTGCGACTGTGAAAGAAACATCTAAGTGTGAATGTTTGTTACTGTGAAAACAAAAGCCTGCATGAAAGGTGAATTTATTTACATTGGACTGCAGAGTGACATGTTTAATAGCTTAATTTATTTTTCAATATATACCATTTTTTCTTTCTATACCCTCCCTCTTTATATAATTTACTTTATCCAATCTGCTCTTCTTTTTACCCTCCTCCCTCTAGATCACTTCATTCCTCCTCTACTCCTGTCTTCTTTTGCACTTTCCTTCTTCTGACCTTGTATATAACTATGTACTATTCTTTGGATTATATTTATTTTTCTTATCCATTGTATCCATAAGTTTGTTTTGCTCTTTATATTATTAACTTGTCTCTATTTGTTTGTATTTGTATGTTTTGTTCGGGGCTTTTCCCCTCAAGTCTCCACTGAAAATGGATAATTTCTTACCCAGTTGGACTAACCCGGTTAACAAATTGAAATAAATAAATAAAATAAATAAAATAATGTTACAAAACTGACTTCAGTCTTTGATTTATATATGTTTCAGCTGTTGCATACAATACCTTTGTTATCATTAGCTGCGGCAGAACACATTTCAAATGTTATTTATTTATTTATTAATTTACATTTGTTAAGCAGGTAGTGTCTGATTGGGTTGAAAACTCATTTTCAGCAAAGACCCGGGGAGAAAAGTTCCACAACAAAAAGAACGTTATTAAGGTACAAGCAGTAAACATAGTATAAGTAGTACATTGCTAACAATATGTAATGAGCTTACCAAAAATATTATAGCAAAATATAATAACAGAATATAATATAAACATGCATGCTTCAGGCATACAGGAGTACTTTTTTTTTTTTTTTTTTTTACAATATATATGGGGTACATAAGTCATGTAGCTTTTACAAGGTGAGTCACTTCTGAAAGACCAACATTGGTCATGTAGTTTTACAAGGTAGGTCACATCTGAAAGAACAAAGATTCATAAAGATAAGACAGATTGTGGGATAGCCCTATGTGGGATGAGTACTATTTGTATGAGATGAGTGGAAAAAAAAGAAGCAAATTAGTCAGGAGCAATACAGGGGCATTACTGATAGGTATACATCAGCCAGGTTATTATTTTGCTGAGCTTAGCACTGTAAATGTTGCAGATGTGATGTGATGTGCTGTTCTTACTGATGCAACTATCAACTCTTTTCTTTTGAAGTTAATGTCATTACTTATTCAGCAATCTCTCTCTTCACAGCATATAGTCAATTGCTTAGTTTCTGTGGGAGAAATGTTGCATCTGCTTTGTAATGGTTATTACTGCACTATTGGGTTGCTTGTGCTCAGCGTCTGATTGTACATGGGTTAGAGCACTTACATGCAATTGATATAACAGCCCCAGAATGCAATCAACTGCTGCGTTTGCAAATAACAGTATATTACTAGATACAGATAATTATTTCCCACATATCCTTAGCTGCCATAACAGAATCCTTTTTTAACTCATACTCCTCTACCAAAAACTGTACAAGTTTTGGTCTTTCACTTGCTAATTAGAATAGCTCTGCTGTAATTTTATTATGCTTCCTATGCTACCTGCCTGGTATATAAGCTCATTAGTTCAGCACCACTCTCTTTTCTTTAATATTGGAGTGATTAAGTGATCAGCTCAAACCCAGCAGATCGCAATCTTTTACAATTAAACTGAAGGGGGCTGTGGAACTGAATTGACCCCCTAATCTTGCAAATGCTATTGCTTTGGCAACTAGAAGCACAGACAAAACTTCTGAAGGTCTTGTATTTATCTTCCTAATACTGTGCATGTCTCTTCCCCACAAAAAGTGATTCTGCCTTGCCAGGAAGTGAACATGTTTATCCAGTCCCAGTTAATGTGTGGGGAGAGGTGGAGGTTTGGCTTTTACTGTTAACACAGGTATGCTTGGCCAACTGTAGCCTTAACAGTGAAGACAGGTACAGTTTTAATTATATTATTAAGGATTTATACTTAATATTCATGACCACATCCTCTTGCTCTGACATCTGAAAAGCCCGTGGTACACATCCACATACTGACTGGGTACTAAAAAGGCTGACTGGTGGCCTGCTTCACTACCCTCCCCACACCGATTCCCAGTAGCACACAGATTTGTACATTTATATACAATTATTACATCTGGCACATCATGCCCAATAATCTGTTCCAAGCCACAACTGTATTTTTTAAACAAGAAACATCTTTATTGAATGGACATACTACACTTAAAGAAATCCCAAGTAATCTCTGTGGTATCCCCAAAGTCTCAAAACAACCCATTAAAGTGTAGTGGGTCTAAAAACAAAATAGTGTAAGAAACTTCTCTGTGTGGAAGATTTTCAGTGCATATATTTCTAGTTAATCACTGTATATTAATCAGATCAGACAATAGTAGTAGAAGTAGCGAACGTAAACTCGTCAAGTCAAAAAGTAATAATAGAAAATATATAATTCTACAGCATTACTAAGTATTCGAAAGTAATCCAAGCAAGGCAGGCAGTCTGTTTCCAGTCGAAAATCCTTTATAAAGTACACAGACAAGTGATCCAAGTAAAACAAAAATAGAGTAATAATTTTCTCACAAGCTTTCTAAATATATATATTTTTTTTATCAGGCATGGGAGTGGTTTATTGTGCTGTAAAACAAAGTGTTATTTGTACACATGTTAAATTCACATCCCTTCCCCCATCAGTGTGACATTCGAGCTGGTCCTGCCCTACCTAGTAGCTGTCATAATAATATATAGCCCTAATGTACTTTAATGGTACATCTTATTTAACCAAATTATTAAGTAGATTATTAAGTCTGTGATTTTATACAAGGCAATATACTACATGGCTGGAAATATATCAACCTTAGTTCATTTTGCGATCAAAAATTATATATAAATATATACATATACATTTTGCATGTAAAAATCAGTTTCTATTTTCATAACCTATTGTTAACAAAGATCGCTTCCATCCTTCTAGACTTCTTCAGGTCTGTGTACAAGAACCCTAAAAACCTATATAACTGTATAATTAGTTAATATTGTTATTACCATCATTTTGAATAAAGTGGAAAAAAGAGAACCAGAAAAAAAGAAAAATAAAAAAATATATATATGTATGATGATGGAAACAAAATATACACTTAAATTTCAAATTATTTAAAATGGTATTTAAAACCAATTTGTAGAAAAAAAAATAAAATAAAATACAATTAGTCATGTAAGCAATGTGGCAATTTTCTAAGTTCCAGTGCACTTTTAATTGAACAGTAGTAGTTTAGTCTAGGCTTTCTAAAAGAGTTCAGCTTTAATTGCCACATGAGTTCATGTTTCTCCAGAATATTCGGGATGTCTCCTTCAAGATCACCCATGTCTGTGCGATCCAGGATTTGGAACTTAAAACCTGTGTGTCTTTTATGAAGAGAAAGGTGTTTGGCTAGTGCATGATTTTTACATTCAGAGCAGATTTCTGACAGATGACATGAAATCCTTCGCTTGAGTTTATTTACAGTCTTGCCCACATAAAATGCATCACATTCATTGCACTGTGCCCTGTAAATTACTTTTTTAGTGTTACAGTCACCCCCTGCACTGGTTTTAATGATCTTCTTTAAATAAAGGCAATAAAAACTATCACCTTGCTGTATAAATATACAAAATGTACAATTAGTTTCACATCTTTTAGTGCTTCTCCCACATGGTCTAGGTTTAAATTCAGCAAAACTTCTAATATTCCTAGCCTTCCTATAAACAAATGATGGGGCTTCACCTAAGATGTTAATCAGAAAAGGGTTTCCTGTGACAATGTCCCAGTTTTCTTCAATAATATTTTTGATACTGTGATAATCCAAAGTGTATGTCAGGATGCAGCTATTTTTGCATTTGTTATTCTCTGTGGGATTACTTAACATTTTTCTACTGGGGAGGTTGAGTGAAGGTGCTTAAGTCCTTTTCAGTTCTATAATGGGTTCCAGGATGTTTCTTAACGTCTAACTTTCATAGCCTCTCACTAGAAAATCATTCTCTAAGTTGTTCAGGTTTCTCAAAAATGGTTCCATTTCTGTGGTAATTCGAGCTAATCTATAGCCTTGGGATTTCGCTACATTATACTTGTTTTTTGTAGGATGTAGACTTTTACTGTCGAGTAATAAGTTAACCCTCGTTGGTTTTCTGAATAGATCAGTGGTGATTCTGTTATTGTTGGTGTCCTTGGAAATCTGCATATCTAAGAAAGTGGTTGATGTACAGCTATGGGAAGAGGTAAACTTCAGGAAGGGGGTTGTTTGATTGAGGTAAGTGATAAAATCTCCAAGCTGCAAGGTGTCACCTTCACACACAATAAAGACATCGTCAATAAAACGTAAATAGCATGTTATATGCTGAATGTAATCTGTGTTGTTTAACACAAAGTCCTCCTCCCATTTGCCCAGGGCTATGTTAGCTATGCTGGGAGCCATGGCAGCCCCCAGTGCTATACCAGTTTTTTGTTTGTAGTGTTTGCCATTGAAAGTAAAGAAACTGAAGTCCAGTACAAGATTAATGAGCTTGCTTAACTTTTGCAGTTGTGCCTGTGTACCCTGATTATGTTTCTTAAAATACTCCATACCTGCTGTTATACAGTAATTGTGAGGGAGCACTGTGTACAAGGATTCCACATCAATACTTACCAAAATACTGTCAGCTTCCACTGTAATGTTTTTTTATTTTCTTCAAAAAATCCATTGAATCTCTTATGTATGACTTATTCTTTTCTGCTAGATGTTTCAGCAAGTAATCAAGGTAAATGGCTGTGGTTTCAGTAAGGGAACCTCCACTTGCTACCACCTGTCTATAAGGTGGGTTTTCTCTGTTCTTGTGTGGCTTTGGTGTTCCAAAAAAGTAAGGTAAACGTGGGCATGGGCTCCATAAATAATTATAAAGATTTTCAGTTGTAAGTTTTTCTTCCCATAATGTGGTGAGATTAGTGTTCCATAAATCATATGCTCTTTTTATGTTATCCATGGTAAATAACTCGTAAAATAGACCCACTACACTTTAGTGGGTTGTTTTGAGACTTCGGGGATACCACGGAGATTACTTGTTTTTTGTTGGTACTTTGGTTTCTGAGACCAAGGTTTTTGTTCCATCAAAGGATCTCTGAATCGGTGTGGAATTCCAGCATTTTAAGACATGGATAATGACAGGCTAAAAGATTTACTAACTGTACCTATCTGGAATGATACAGAAGCAGATCAGATACAAACGGATACAGAAAATGGACAGGGAAGAATGGACCTAGAAAATATGAATTCAGATACTTCTTCTAAACTAGAAAAGCAACTGAAATGCATGCAGGGTCTCTACTGGGAACACATTTATTTACAACAAAGCATAGATAAGAAGAGACTACCCCCTGGACTTAGATTGAACAAAAGACCAATGTGGAAAAATATGGATGATTCACTTTCTAATGAATGGGAAGATATTTTAGAGGATGCCAGCTACAAACTTATTCATCTGCTAGTAAGGAACAACCTTAGTGTGCAGGAAGCTACAAAGGCTGACATCACATCTTTAAAAACAACATTGGAAAATGAGAACCACAATAACCTAGATGCTAAATTTGAGCTACTTAAAGAAAGAGTGAAAGGATATGAGCAGTCCATTAAAGAAAGAAAGATTAATAAAATGAAACGAGATCAAATGGACAAAGATGATCCTGGGAGACTTACTAGGAGGTACAATAATAATATCAACAACAACAGGAGATCCAACAACAGACAAGGTTTTGCGCAGCGCTGCGCTACGGTTAAACATTGGAAATCGGCGAAAAAAAAAATGTATTTCTATTTTAATTTTGCATCTGGGAACATTTCCAATGGCCATATATTTGGCCATTGGCATGCTTCCTCAACCATATGCAACCTTTATTTGGAGATGATAAGGCTCCATTGTGCTATTTGCAGAACGGTATTCATTTGTCAACTGAGTACATTTCTGCAACTAACACGGCTCCTACTCGGACAGGTTTGTGCTTCCTGGATCACAAATTTACCTCATTTGCATGCCTTTCGGCTGCAAGTGAGGTAATTTGCATATCCCGGCCCTGTCCGTGTAGAAGACGTTTTAGGAGCTCTCTTACACACCCCTACAGGCTGTTCCTGGATTGCTCGTCGGACATGATGGCTGCATGGAGTCTTACTCTACTCGTACACTCCATGCAAGCCATCATGAATCCGGCCCTCTATCTTTTAAAGAAATAACATAATTTATACAACATTAACAGATATAAAGACACAATGTGCCTGCAAGCACATTTACGAATGGGGTAGAAATGTAGTTGAATTACTTCTCAATATTTAGTAATATAAATATCAGGGTATGGAGAAACAATGGGATAGGTGATAAATGCAAACAGAGAAATAAAGTGCTATATTCAAGTTGCAGTGGTGAAATTGTGTTTATCTGAACAACCTTTCCAAGGTAGAAAGTGATAAATACAAACAGAGAAAAAAAGTGCTCTATTCAAGTTGCAGTGGTGAAGCTTGTGTTTATCTGAACAACCTTTCCAAGGTAGAAGGGTATAGCAGACATGAAAGTACACCAACAGCAACTTCAGTCACAGTGAGTATAAATATCAAATCCAAGTGACTCCTCACTGCAGCTCATTCTGTAATATAAAGGGCAAATATGTTGATGCAGGCCTGCCAGACGTGGTTGTGTTGAAGGAACAAGTACCATTTATGAGTAGGAATGTTCCCTGTGTAACCATGTAATCAAAGTGGGAATGAGTAATTTGTCACCTTGACTATCACAGGGTGAAGATGTCAATTTCTATTTGCAACAAAGCACCATCAGGTGAAGACCATGTGGTGTTGACCAGTTGTGAAGCAAGCGACGATAGTTCAGTAGTGGGGGAGGATTGCATAGGCATGCCTCCATATGAGGTAAAGCTCATGATATCACAGATATGCTCCCTTCACCTTACATAGGGCTTCTCCACATCTTATATTAAAATCCCTGCTGCATGTATGATGCCCACCTTTCACCCTTAGGAATGTATGACAGTGGAGAGGCGATTTCATTAAGGAAGATGCCACAAGGCTCTCTCTCCATTAAGAGGGAGGGCCCAGTTGTAAATGATGTGGCAGGATTTCATTGGCCCCATGGGAGGGGAACAAATGGGTTCATGGGGGACTATGAGTGGATTTTGACAGTAAAGGGTGGGAGGGCCCAAAACAGAAAATCAAAAGGAAAGTAGTCATTTAAGGTTTGCATACATTTGAGAATATGAGCTGTGACTTACAAGATAATCATATATTTATACATCAACAATCTGTTAGAATTGCAGATAATTGTATGTACTATAATATAGACAGCATCACTCAACTGGAGGTGGTGACTGGATATTTAAACATTTTGGGGGGGTTACACAACAACAAAGTTAACCCGTCTACAACTGTATTTATTGTAAATACTGTAAAAACAGCAAATTTAACCAACCCTAATCAATGTTACCAAGTTAAGTTTTAACCAAATGTACAAATAATACATGATCTCTGTCTACAACTGTATTTATTGTAAATACTGTAAATATACTCTAATATGAGCAAACAGTCTTTTTTCCTATTGAAACATAGGGAACTTCTGTAATGCTTTAAGCTTTTCATCTTCCTTCTTAATGATATATTGTAATGTTCTATAAATTGTTGTATGCTTCCTTACTGTATGCTTTTTGTACATGGGTAGTAACTGAAAAGGGTCTCTGGACAAGCTCATCCACCCAGTTATCAAACTCTAATAAACAGCTGCCTGCAGATAGTAGGGCTTACGACACTGGGGGCTGGGAAAACTGGTGGAAATTAAGCACTGCACAGTTCAGTTCATCATTAGCCCACCTGTGGGACAGCTAAATAACAAGGACTGCTGCTGTAACCCTTTTAGGAAGCAACACAGACAGGGAGAGATGTATTGGATAGGAAACCTCTGCTATAGGGTTCTGGTACCATATACAGAGAAATGTGGAGGGGTGGGGGAGGCTGACCTTGTACATGAGGTAGGCTGCGATGTGCTCATGTGAGACATGTCGGTGGTACTTGTGGGCCACAGTTGTCTGTGTACACTCAACAGGCTGCATGAGACACTTGTCCAGTCACCATTCTAAATGAACTGACAGGGTCACATAGTCTGTGAAGTTACTGTATAACAGGCGTAACACATGCCAGCTCAACAAGTCAAGCATGGGTGGTGGGCACACCTAGAAAACAGTGACAAACGTGTGCCTAGGCAATGTCTGTAGGTGTGTATATTCCTATGAGCAGGTGCAGTAGTGCCAGTGAAACTGGCACAATGACTGGAAAAATTCAGCTTGGCAGAGGTGTTATTGCATGTCCTATGCATGCATGGCAAATGGATAGGACATTCAGAGATCATATATGGCAGGACCTTGTGAATGGCTTTAAATGCTGTTAGTGGCCACAACAGGTCTGGCAGAAGAGGATTACCAAAATGATACCTCATGCTAGCACAAAGGCCCAAATCGTTTTTCACATGAGAGAATGGCAACAGGTGAATGGCCACAGGTGGAAACCCACCATCTCAGAGTACTTTTACTGATGCAGAAGAGTTCCTGATGTCACTGTCAGGGCATTTATGTGCATTGTTGCTGTAAATTGTTTTATTTGGAGTGATTATTAAACAGATTTTCTTCTGCCTACTGGTGTTGCTTCCTGAGTGCTCCTTTTCTTATTTTGTTGGTTATTTCATTTTGAGCACTCTTTACTTCCATTTGGTGTTATTTGAGATTACTTCAAGATGCCAGACACCATGTGGTCAGACTCAGAAATTATGTATAAAAATATTTAAAAACCTGTAAATAGCAGAGTGGTGTTTAAAATGTAGGAAACACCAAACCATGATGAAATAAACATGTTTTATGAGTCTGTATGCGTGTGGTTCTCTTTTAAGTTACAACAGTATGCTGGTGATTCTAGCATACTATACAGTGGCAGAAATATAAATCTGTCTTGTCAAAATGCATCAATCAGTAGACACCCAAATAACGTGGTTAAAGGACTGCAGATCCTTAAAGGAGAACTACACCCACAGACTCCAAAAAATGTTTATTTCATCATGGTTTGGTGTTTCCTACATTTTAACACCACTCTGGGACTATTTACAGGTTTTTAAATATTTTATATGTAATTTCTGAGTCTGACCAGATGCGGTCTGACATATTGAAATAATTCTGATTGTTTAGTCTCCGTCTAGGTATCCCACAATGCAGTGCTTTTCTGTAAGAAAAAAAATACATCACGCAGACCTCTCTCTTCCTAAAGGTCCTGTCACTGCATTTAATTTACATGCATACACTGCTGTCTTTCAGTCAGTTTTAAGTAACATTTCATGCCATTTGTTTTGTAAATAATTCTATATAAATCATATTAATATTCAAAAATGACACAGAAGTGTGACAGAAGGAAATACTGCCAGTCCAGCTATCTGGAATGTTGTGTTTATGTGTCATTTGTGAATACCAACATGCTTCACTACAACTTGTACTACAACTGTCTTAGAACTGTATGTTCTGTACTGAGCTAAAATATAACCACAGCATGCCCTGCTGCCTTAGAACAGAAATGTATATAAACTATTGTAATTGTCTAAATGTATATGTGTTAATAGTGGAAACTGGAGCATAGAGGGTTAACTTGCAAAATTTCAAGAAAATAGTTGAAATTAAATTGTTTTACGATTGTGCTGCTAAAGTTATCTTTCAGTTTCAGTCAACAGGAGATGGGCTGTCTACATTAGGGGACTCTCTGTGTTGTTTTTGTAAGTGTTTTATTGCTTTATGTCCTCTAGTAGCTGTAAACATGTGAAGGCTGTATATTTTCACAGAGAGATGTTAAATGTGGGTAGTTTTGTGACACTGGGGGTTTAGCTTGGGAACTAAAGTTGTTGTTGTTCCTTCGGCTTTTCCCAGTTAGGGGTCGCTACAGCGGAACTCTGGTCCGCTAATGATTGGCCGTAGATTTTCACGGTGCTGAGGTGCCAGCTCAATGCCCAACCTTCAACAAAGGCACGCCCATTCATGCATATCTTTCAAACACCATTCGACTGCTTGGGAACTAAAGTCATGTGACAAAAAAGTGATGTCATCCAAGCTAACCCAGCAGTAATATTGGATATTAATTTAACAAGTGCCTGTGTGTGTGTGTGTGTGTGTGTGTGTGTGTGTGTGTGTGTGTGTGTGTGTGTGTGTGTGTGTGTGTGTATGTGTGTGTGTGTGTGTGTGTGTGTGTGTGTGTGTGTGGGTGTGTGTGGGTGTGTGTGGGTGTGTGAGTGTGAGAAAGAGAGTGCATTTTGTATTTTGTCTTTGACCTAACAAGAACATCCACTCACCACCTTCTGCACTTGCCTTGCTGTAAGTTTGTTTTTATGGCATAGTAACTCTTTCTGATTCATATAGGGATATAGTAAAGTATAGCTTAGATGTTTTCTTTCTTTATTTAAGACTGTCCTGCAATGTTGTTTTAACAATTTCTTGTGATTTTGAATACTGATGTAACTGATTACTTGTTTAGTATTGTTTTGTTCTTTTATTGTTATTACATATATTTAAACCTTTCAATTGTGGCTGGTCTGTTCAGAGATATTTAAGCTCTTACAGTACTTGCATATGTATTTGGTGACACTGTACAGGCCACTCCTAAGTAGCCTTGCTCTTGGTCAAACTGCCATTTGGATTAGTAGTAACATTACACAGTAGGATTGGGCACTCTTTGTTAAGGGCCTTAAAGTAGCTGAAAAAGAGTGACTGGTGGCAGCCGGAACAACTTTATAGTCTAGGCAGAAGGGGGTATAGCAAGTAAAGTTGTGCCAGCAGCCTTTCCCAGGAGAGAGTGTGTGTGTGTGTGTGTGTGTGTGTGTGTGTGTGTGTGTGTGTGTGTGTGTGTGTGTGTGTGTGTGTGTGTGTGTGTGTGTGTTTGTATATAAATCAAATCTCAGAGTGTGTGTATGTCAGCTACTTGGGCAGGGACACGAAGCACTGGTAGGACAGAGAGGGTACTGGAGATCTTGGTTTGGCCACTCAGCTGAGATCTGAACTCTATAGCTGTGCCAGTGGGGAGTCTTATTGGGTATTTGGAGAAAGAGGCAGAAATCAGTCCCAGACTGACTGTGGTCTCTGTGTGCTCTGAAGGGAAATTGCACTTTACTGTGCATGTACTTGTCATTCTCCCATTGTATACATCCCTCACTGTTGCCAGTGGTGAAGATTGAGGCTCCTTGATTACTGCGCCAGTGCAGGGGTGTCACACCGTTCAATAATTACTTAAAACACAGACAGTGCAAAAGCCACAGAACAGACTTTCAAAAGTGCTTTTAATTGCTGCTTCCTTTTAGAATGGCTAAACTGCAGTTTTTTTTTGAAGCCTGGATTGTACTACTTTGACTCATCTCCCCTTCCCCTTCACACCTAACTTCCCTAGCTGTCAAAGTGCTAAGGGTAAT
This sequence comes from Protopterus annectens, assembly GCF_019279795.1. Lineage (NCBI taxonomy): Eukaryota > Metazoa > Chordata > Ceratodontiformes > Protopteridae > Protopterus > Protopterus annectens. Next base: position 1,909,164,446 of record NC_056732.1, read on the forward strand.
TTCAGCTGTTACCTACTGTGAGTGACAGATCACAGCAGGAGACTTGACTGTTTCCTTGTTCTAGCCTTTACTTTCTGTACAGGTAGGGGAAAGACTGGGGGGCTGTGACATCACAGCATGAGTGGGTTTTTAGGACGGTCGTGGTGATGTCAGTTTTTGGAGGGAACTGGCCAGAAAACTACCTGTATTCAGTGGTCCTGATGACATCAGTGAATTGGAGACTGCAGTAAGCTTTTTCAGGATGGGATAAAAGTTCTGAAACCTCCACAGTCTAGTAAATTACTGTTCTAATGGAGAGAAACAGTAATTTTAAAATATTGCAAATGCTGTGTTTGTTCATAGCAGGGGCACTAAATAGGGAGAAAAAGGACAGAGATGTTGAGCATTTAATAATAGAAACCCATTGTTGTCCTTTAATGAGATATTTGGGCAATAAACACAGTCATCTAATACAAATACCCTAACTGTAAGTAACATTTGTACTGAGATTGTACAGCAGTATTAGTATTTTGGTATCATAATGGATAACAAACTTTCTTTCTCAGAACACACCAGTAACATTATAAAAGGTTTTAATTCCCATGATGTTAGGATAGGAAAAGTGTCTGACACATCCATAGACTTTAATAGGCATGCACAAAGGTGCCCTATTAGTCTATGGACATAGCACTTGTTATCCTGTGGTAACATCATAAGTGGAAAAGCAAAGTTCTTTGGGCAGTGGTTTAATAAAAAGTTTATGAAGCTTTTTATTAGACGCTGTCCCAAAAAGTAAGGAGGTACAAACAAGAACATACATCATGACATCTGACTCATAAAGTGCAGCAGTGTGTACAGAAAAATTGGCAAATCATTTAAATAACAAAAAAGTAGTCAATATTTCTTGATGGGTAGCTTAGAAGGCCATTTGTACTTACAATTTGTCACTGTTTAAGTTGCTTTCACACCCTAATAAACTTTTAGACAATTTCATTTGGGCTATGAATGACTGCTAGCCCTGCGCCCCAGAATCTAATACTAATAATATCTAATGTATGTAGCTAATAAGTAACTCATTAACCCCACAACAAAAGCTTTTGAGACAAGCACCTTTTCAATGCAAATACCCATTCAATAAAAAATGTTTTAAATGATGTTTTAAATGGAAAAAGCACAAGACAAACATCTAACTAACTGCCACACCCAAACTTAAAATCTCATTAGATAAAAAATGAACAATCAAAGCAAAATCAGTCTTTATAACTTGCTATGCTTTATCTTCAGGTAATCTACTGTATATTCAACTAATTCATTTTCAAATACAGTGTCACCACCAATTAAATTAGGATGTATTTTGTTTATAACTCAGAGGGAACAGTGTTCATATCCTTCTAATATTTGTCTTAACAAGGTTTTCATTCTGACATTTCTATGAATGTGATATAGAACACCTGAAATCCTTTCTTAAAGCTTCCTGTGACTTTTTATGTACAGGAGTGAGTGCATTTTCTACTACACATTGCTAAATAGACAATACAATAAACATATTGGGCCTACTTAGCGTATTACAAAAATGACACTTATAACACAGAACTGTACTTGTTGTATTAACCCTTGTTCTCCGAATTATTAAGATTCTTTGTTTTCTTGTACAGACATTTTGGAGCATCTTTTACAAAATGGTTTATCTCAGGCATAGAACAAAGTTTCTGTTATTAATTTTTTTAATTATTTGATCAGTTTCTTTTACTAATGTTAGAAACCTGATGACTCATCCTTGTATATTTCATAACTTATCTCACGTTTGATGTTCCTTGCTTACTCTTTGCATCCATATGACCAGTATCAGAAGCAACTCTCCCTTAAAAACTGCCCTGTTATTATACAGTTAAATGTATACTTAGGGTGCCTTAAAACTGAACTGTGACTGTACCATTAAATGTATGGGTCTATATTAGATCACCGAATGCTTAAAAAAGCGAAAGGTGATTGATCAAACGTATGTAAGCAAAAGCTTAAAATATCGAAGCAACAGAAACCCAATTTTTTTCCTAGGGAAATAATTTGGTTGTCCGTTTCTGTTGCTTTGGTATTTTCAGTGCTGTGGTGGAAAGTTACGGATCGGGTTCAGGTAAGTGTGCGATCGTGTGGATGTGACTGTTAGGATGGGTTAGGTGAGTTAGGGTTAGGGCACAGGTTAGGTATGTATGCGATTGTGTGGACATGAGGGTTAGGGCGGGTTAGGTGAGTTAGGGTTAGGGAGCAGGTGAGGTGAGTGTGTGATAGTGACGGACCTTAGGGTTAGGGTTTGGGTTAAGGCAAGTGGATAGTTAGTGGTGTGTGTATAGTTTAGTGTAGGGTTAGCTGTCAGATTTTAGGTGTATGTGTGTGGATTGCTGTTTGTTTGATGTGCTTGTGTTGTGTGTATGTGTTTTGGATCAGCGATTTATTTCCCTAGGAAAAAAATCGCTGTTCTGACAGTTCGAGATTGTAAGCTTTCACTTACATAGGGTCGATTAATCACCGTTCGCTTTCTTAAGCATTCGGTGATCTAATATAGATCCTAAATGTATGCGTAGGGTTGCTTAAAACTGCCCTGTTGCTATACCGTTAAATGTATACTTAGGGTCCCTTGAAACTGCCCTGTTACAATACCATTAAATGTACGCTTACGGTGCCTTAAAATTGTCCTATTGCTATACCATTAAATATATATTTAGGGTCCCTTAAAACAGCCCTGTTACTATACCATTAAATGTATACTTAGGGCGCTCACTCTCTTTTTTATGTTGGTATCTTTTAGCCTGTACTTCTTTCATACGTATCTTCATGTTAATATTTCATTATCTAAACAATGCAAATCTGAATAATTAATATCTGCAAAACATTGCATTTTCAAAACTTAAATGAGTTGTGTTACCCAAATATGTAACACAGTATTCAGATGCCAACAGAAATTGTTTGCATATTAAGAAAAATGTCATCTGCAAATTGCTTATAAAAATAAAGTACATTTACAAAATACCATCTCAGGATTAAATCTGTGTTATTTCTTCCCACACAGAGACAGCAGCAGAAGCAAAGGTATTCACTGTATGTATACTCTTAGCTGTACCTGATTGTTGAAAGCATACAGTATCATTAAAAAAAATGCATAAACAGCCAAAATCACACACAGTGTTTCAGTCTTGTGTGCTGACATATTGCTAAAACACATATATTATCTCTAACTGATGGGATCCTAGAGTTATTGGATATTTAACATCCTAGGTAAAAAATAATTAATAATTTTTTACATATACCCCCTTCTGCCACATGCAATTTGATCTGAAAAATGTTTCTAAATATAACAAAATGGATAGAGTGATCAATCTATTTCCAAAGAATACAGATCACATCAGGGGACACAGCATACTCTTGCGTGTTATAGGTAATCCATATAAAGCTTGCAAAATATGTGTAGTAAGGAGTAGCTAATATATACGTGTATGTATGCATAATTATATATTGCAGCTAACACCATATCATTATCTTATTGCAATCCGTGCAAAATATTTTACTGCAGGAACGTTTGTCCCAGATAAATAACTGGTACCAAAATAATGGACTGAAATTAAATGACAAAAAAATGCATTATTGTATCCTTTGAGAAATCCTCTACCAGGGAACTACCACATTGACAATATTCCTCCTGAGAGTTGGCTCAGTTGATCAGTATTTGGGAACTTATGTAGACAGTGACCTAACTTTTGACCAACATGTGTCCATTGTTGTAAGAAAGCCCTTGTATATTGCACAGCTTATAAACAAAGGGATTGTATTTAGATCTATGAATGTCATTGTCCCCCTTTACTCAGCCCTTATTAAGTTAGTCATTAAATATAATGCTCCCTTTGGCATGTAAATGTCCAGACACATGCAACAACTGGAAAGCCCACAGAGATACCTTACTAATAAAAATACAAGGCCTGAACACCACGTCCTACATGGACTGAGTTTAAAGCCCTGTCACTATACCTGGTATCCTACAGACTGTTAAGAGGTGACTTATGCCTGGCATACAAGACATCCTTTGACCCAATACTGACTGATTTACTGCACATCAGCAAACCAAGTGATATCAGAAATATGTGGTCTAGGGTTCTAAACCTCAACAGAACAGTTTGTAGGGGCAGGTATATCTTGCCAAGGATACTGCTGCTGTGGAACAAACTCCCCATCCACATAAACCCAAGTTCATCCCTGTCCATATTCAAGTGCAGTTTGGATCTATGGATGGGAAAAAAAGAAGTTATGTACTCACCATAAAGTTCCATCTGAGTAGTTGTACTCCATTTGTCTTCAGCCTGTGGGTCTCTGATCCACATCGGATCCGAAACGGACACATTTTCCAGCTATGGATCCAAGCTCCAGACTCCTCCCCTTACCCATAATGCCCCCATCTCCCTTCAGATCAGGTTTGTTGCCTAAGAGGTATCATATACCCGACCCAATATCACCTTATCATAACAAGAATCTCCATGACACTCCCAGGCCTGGACAAAGCCAAAGGTCACACACTTTATCCAAACTAAATACAGACTGCATCCATGATAAGGTCAGGGGGAAGGGGAGGGTTGAAGACAAATTAAGGAATGTTAATGTTATAGCAGAATAAACTTGTTGGTTTGACTCTCCCTCCATGTCTTCATTGTTTCGCCTTACATCGCATTTTCTTGCATTTACTAAATGGATAGAGGCAGCTCCTAAATACTTTACACTATGCATATGTCCCCTCAAATTAACTATGGTAAGATCCCAGTTATTTCTCATCAGGAATAATATATAATTGACCATGAGATGGTAAGACCAATCTATAATCAACTGGGATAGGTTGATTATGTGCCCTATTAACTTCATGAAAAGTAGTATCTTTTAAAAATGCAACACTGCTGCTATATATTCACTGTGATCTATCAGCACAGTGGTTCTGCAATTATCAGTTGGTAGAGTAATCATTTACATGTTACTACATAACTGATTGTGCTAATTGTGGACCCTTTGACAAGTAAAATGCATCAGCATATTCATTCTGAAACGGTTCATGAATTTGTTAACAAATATTATAAATTACATTGGTAACAGGATGAGTACTGGAATTAAATGTACTACTGTTCTTTTAACTACAATCTGTTACAAAACAACATTTTCAGGTTAATATTTCTTACAAATAATCTTAGCTTGCTTAAAGTTTCACTTAAACCCCATTTTCTAACTGAAACGAATGTCAAACCTTTTTGTAGTAAAATAAATTTCAAGTCCGAAGTTAGACCACAACAAATCTATTATATATGTATGTATCGGTTGCTTCTCATCTACGGGCTGGTATTTTCTGTCCCTCTCCTTCCTTTGCTACTTTCCTGTCTTTGAGTAAATGCCATGTTCTGTGGTAAAGTTATAGTTACTGGATGCTTTTCTTTCTTTCTAGTCCTTGCATTATCCTGTGTGTTCCTACACGCCCATGTCAAGTCTACCAGCTACCTCGATTCCCTCAGGCTGTCTCCAGTTTAGCTGAGTCCAGTCATGGAACCTAAGAGCATCCTGGTGGTCTTGGCTGTCACCAATAAACATTTTTTCCCATTATTCTTAAACAACGACCCTCCCATGTAATATTGCGTTGACATTGAAGGGATAGCCATGTAATGGAGGTGTGTGGAGTATCAGCCCTCCTCCTTCACAGCTCAGTCATGCCAATTACCACTCCTTCCACTACACCCCTGAACACAATGTTCCCAGCCTCCACTAAGGATCACTGCAGGGGGTATCCATGTAACCACCCAGCCAAATGGGCATGCCCACCCCCTGCTCCCCTGCTACTCAGTCAAATTCCAGAGCCAGTAATCAAACCCAGGTCAACTTGGCTGTAGTCAGGACTTTTTTTCTTTGCCACTGGAATGATGTATCAGGTGCTGTTCTGACCAAAAAGGTTGCTGCTGCTGTTCACTTTATTTATATAAATTCTAAAGAGGTACTCTGAATGCAGCTGATGACATTATTGTTGGTACAACTAAGAATTCACCAAACCCTGTCTGCCAGTATTAAATTAATTGATCATGGTGTTATTTGCTTTATTCATACTACTGGTTGCAGAAACTGTCTGTTCAGAGACAGTGGGCAGCACCTCAATACAGTCAGGTTCATGTGTCTCCATTTCGACAATAACTTGTTTATTAAATACATTATTCAATTATTTAGTTCTAGATTTTGGCCATGAAAAAATGCCCATTCTTAAAGTCATTAATGTGTCATGATTAATGATATATGTGTTTTAGAAGTAAGGCGTTATTCAGAAATGCACAGCTGGGCAAAAACATTATTTCAAATATATCCGTTAGTAATAATCATTAGCTGCTTTTGAATCCCATGTACTACTGCACTCTTCAACAGACATAGGCAGCATATAATGACAAATATAACCTTACTTCTTTTTATACAAGTCATCTGGGCTTGGGTTAACTAACATGGTAAGACAGGAAAGAAAACTATTTGCTGGTCATATAAGCATAACCTAGAAGAGTGGGTGGTGTTTCATAAATTTACTCCAGGGTTAACTGGTATTGTCCTCCTGGACAAAAAAAGGTGTGGCCTGAATGAGGGTAATGGTTGCAAGACTCAGTAGCCTTGGAATATCTGTCAGTGTCATGAGAATTTATAAGAAAAACATACCTTTATGTGAAGTAGGACAACAGTTGTCTTTATGATTATTACTTTTTGTTTTGAGTCAGCTGTTGTCATAATTGGAAACAGATTCATTAATAACCACCATGCCTGCATCTGGCAAAATATGATTTTCCATACTAAGGTAAATAAATATTTTTAACCAAAAAGTAACTGCCAGTCTAATAAAGCAGGCTATACCAAATGTCTCCACAAGTTACTAACCCAGGCCTTACCAAATGTCTGCACAAAATCTATGTAAACATTGTCAAAATTGTTACAGCAGTCAGTTAAGGATCATCATGAATGACTGTATTACCCAAAAAAAGGCATTCCAAAAATGGTCATCACAAGCAACTGGCATATGTTGCTGGGTTATGCTGAAATGGGAAGACCTTATATAAAATTGATTGCTGTGTTGCTAGTCCATACAAGAGACATCATTATGTAATGAATATAGTGCAGTTTGCTGAAACTCGCAAAATGCCACCATAACATTTAAAGACTGATTTATTTATGGTTATTGAAATTGAAATAAAGCATTAAAGGGTATCTATTTCCTAAAAACCTTTAAATGGATGCAAGACAGCATATGAACCTAAGTAAAGGGAGAAAGTGACATTCCCATGAGAATTAAAATATGAAAGGGTTGTGTATAGTAATGGCAATGCATACTGAGAAAAGTAAAAACAGTATATAGGGAAAAGTATCTCCTTTATAAAGTTATCTGTCCAGTATTAAAGTTCATTGACATTTGGGGATTGGAATTATCTCATGTAGCCCACATAGTATGCAAGTAACAGAGCTATCTTAGATATTTCTAAACTGGGCCAAAAACCTTAGAATTTTATTATGACAACAGCTACTGAGCGCATTCATAGGTTTACTAAGTACTGCCTTTTTCAGTTCTCACTCAGTTTATCATGTAGGAATGTCACACAGGCACTGTTGCATAAGATAATTAATGTACACATTTTGGGGTATGCTCATACCATGAGGACCATCTGATCCTCTCAGTTCAAGCAGTGTTATGCCTAGATAAAGATGAATCCCAGGATATGTGACAGCCAGTGAGTAACATTACAACTACAGTTAGTAAGTAAAAGCCGTGTCACTGCTAAATAGACTTTAACATTTCTCACCCAGTCATGCAGACCAGTGCTTCAGGTCTTATTCTGTCCAGCACAGCACACAGTATGTGAATGTCTTTCCCTAGGTTCAGAATTACCTCCTTACGTATTGTGCACATAGACAGCAAACCACTTTAGAGTCTTCTCCAAGTAATGAGATGCACGGAAAAAGGGGAAGGAAGATACTTTTTGAGAAAATGATTTCAGCATTTGTTACTCATTCAGGCAACATCTGAACTGGTTATCCTGTATTGTCGTCGCACACTTTAAAAGCAACACACAGTACCATTCCATCATTGTTGCACAATCTCAACAATATGGGCTTCAGTGAGTTAGGCACATCATGAGGAGTGGTATTACCCTTTCTGTAGGTGGCAGCTTTGATAACTACCTACCACAGATAAAACTGTGTATTTAAGTATCTTGTATGACCACAACCACATCTCTGTGACTTAATTTGGTTTATTAATGATGACTACCTACCACAGATAAAACTGTGTACTAAAGTATCTCACATGACCACATTCACATCCCCATAAGCTGATTTGGTTTATAAATGATTATCTGCACATTGGGTGGCATAAGGGTGCAGTGAGTAACATTGTCGCCTCATAACAAGAGATTCTCTGGTTCAGTTCTCATCTAGAGTACTTTGTGTGTGAATTCTGCAAGGTCTTCCTGTGTTCAAATATTTTTATTTCTGGGTACTCTGGTGTCTTCCACAATTCAAAGGTGTGGGAAAAATGTTTGTAGGTGTGTATACAGTATGATGTTGGAAAGACATAGTAGTCATCACTTTTTTCTTCTCTAGTAAACTCTTTGATCGGTGGTGACTTTTTATCAGGTCGTATAGGAGTTGGATGTGATGCAGCAACACTGGATGGATCTTCATGTAAGTGATCTTGAATAGGATATCTGACAAATAAACACATCACATGTTTCAAGTATGAATTCTACTGGCTGCCGGTCCTATACAGTATATGTTTACAACAGCTTTCCATGCTAAAGATTTACTTAAAATGTAAAAAAAATAAATAAATAATAACTCTATAAACACTAACAAGAGTAAACATTTTCCATGGGGTACACAATTAATTTGACAGAATACCTTTTTGCAAGTATATGGAAATTGTTCTTTATTAGCAGCCTTATAATCCAAGCATTATAGAGAAAGATGTTATTAATAGATAGGACAGGAATCTGATAGTACATTGTATCGAGAGCTGAATGGTTGTCAGAATATTGAATCTTTCCATTCACACTTCAGTTATTTTTATATTGAAACCTTTCAGTGATATTGATTTGTGTCATTAGATGCCACTAGTCCTTGAAATTCAATATGCAGATGATTCCACAATCATCTGCACTGCCTCATCCATACCAACTCTACTAAAGCTTACCCAGGAAGCCTTCTCCACCACTGAAAATTGGATGAAAGACAACCATCTAGCCCTTAACGCTACTAAAACCAAACTCATGATATTTACCCCTTCAAAAAATACTAACATCGATCTTAAATCATTCTCCATCTATAGCCATAATAACATTCCCCTTGAGCTTGTATCAGAAACCAAACTATTAGGAGTCCAAATCGATGACCAGTTTAAATTCCACTCCCATCTGCTAAAAAACATAAAAAAAACACACCAAAAACTTGGAATGCTCTACCGTCATAATCGCTTTCTTAGCCCAGCTACCAAAATTACACTCTCAACTACATTTCTCTTACCCTCCTCCCTCTATGGAGCACCCCTTCTCACTAACCTCCAATCTTCCTCAAAACCAAACTATCCTCTTGTTACAATAAAATTGCCAAATTTGCCACTTCTAACAAATCATCTATACACCACTGTGAACCACTCCACCAACTAAAATGGTTAGAACTACCCAACTACCTCTCATATACCCAACTCACATATGCTCACAAACTGATTTTCCAGCCAACCCTCTGCCCCTCACTCTCTTCTACCTTTAAAATCCACCACACACAAAGACAGCTAAGATCAAACAATCAAAACCTCATAGAAATACACAGACCCCACCACCCTCCTGGACAAAACCTCCTGTCCTTCTCTCTAGCACGCTCATGGAACTCCCTTCCTCCCTCTATTCGTACTATCACAAGCCTCCCATCCTTCAAAAAATCACTCCACTCTTATCTATCTTCCTCATGGCAATGCTCCTGCTCTCACCCTTCATAACCTACTATTTCATCTTGTAACTCTTTCAGCTCTGACTACTCTGACTATAAGAACACCAGGCAGCATATTTTTGTTTTTAATTTGGTGTAACTCTTATTGCCTTGTTTCAGCTGTTTTCTGCACGATTTATTATGTACATTGTATTATGTTTTACCCCATCAAATGTATATGTATTTCCCCTGTACTTGTTACTTTTCTCATGTTGAACCCCATGTAATGTCTATGTTTATCCTCATTCTCTGTTAATTATGTATGTGGAGCTTTTCTCCCCAGGACTCCATTGAAAACGGGTTCTTGAGCCCAATGGACTATCCTGGTTAAACAAATGCAAATAAATAAATAAATGCATCTACACCATTGAAAAGTTTCACAAGTTAAACATGAAGGTTGTCCTTGGAGAGAGAACAAAACTCTGCATGTTCTGTCAGTAACCTGAGTGGGTAAAGTCTTTCGCTTGATCTGCAGTTAAGATAACATTGTCTTGATTTTTTTTTCTAGGTTATTATGTTTGGTAGTCTTCTCCCAAATCCATAGTAATTAGGCTGCCTTTTACTTATCTTCCATCCAGGGATAATAGATTATTTTTCAGATTCTAAGTAAAACTGTCTAGTTGGTTTATTTCTAGAAGCTTACTGTTAGGACTTTTTGTGTAGTGGGTAATCTTTTCCAAATTGTTGAAAAACTGTCTCATAAAGTATAAAGTATTTTGATGTCCTTAATTCCATTTTTTAAGTCATGAATAGAACAGCGTAATGGAACTAGCTATTTTTTTTTAAAGTAGCAGCAATTATTTTGGCTAAGTTACTGGGGAATAAGAGAGTCCCATTGACTAGATAGACTGCCCTAAGGAGTATTGGCTTCCATGCATTCCAAGTTAAAACAGCTTTTGTTATTTAGAATAATATTGCTTTTCCCACATCATACAGGCTGTGATTTTACTGGTTGTATGAGGTTCGGAAGGTGCATGTTTTTACTGTTTTTTTTTTTCCACTGATAAATGTAAAAGAAATCTAGAAGCTACATTCACTTTAAGCTTGTGAAGATCAGCTGCAGAGGAAGCTCCTATTTGTCTGATTATCGTAAAGAAGAATATTCACAGTTCATGTCTAGCAAGCACACTGGCTGGGATTCTGAAAACTCTGCTGCATTGTGTTGAATGAATTCCAAGATGAGCAGCAATGCATAGGATGTGTGCTATTCAGAAACCCACTTGCCACTAGTGTGGAATGCAGAGTAGCATTGCTGGCCATTGTATATGCTAATGGCTGTATAATGACCAGCATTATTAAAGTGATCAGCACGGTCTAAGTTAATGATGCAAAACAAGATGGTGGAGCTATGCAAGTAGAGTAAAAGATCACTGCCATAGTTGTGCATTCATGCTAAGAAAATTGTGGAACAGTGTTAGGGATTACCACTGCTTTAGTAAATGTGCATCTGCAACAAACTGTTATTACTGCAACAAGGTTTTACAATGCATATATATGCAGCCGGAGGCACTGTGTTATCTGACTGTGCTTAACATTTCATGGACTCTATGACCCCAACATTGTTGACTGGTACAGTGTGGATAGGAAGATCATGCAAGCCATTGTGGACATGTTTTGGCCTTGTATGCATCCCCATGGGAGTCAAGGAGTACCTATTCCAGTGGATATCAACTACCATACATTAGTTACAGGGACCTTTCATTGACTTACTGGGGTCATAATGAGGATATTTCTGGTATCCCCCTCCAAAATATTTAATTAGTTTTTTAATTTCTTTTTAATTGACATGCTTCAGAATGTGGGGAAATATATCTGGTTCCCATATACCACAGAGATGAGAACAAATGATTTCTATGTTTATAGCTTATAGCTCATTTCCTTGAGGTACTGTGGGCCATAGGCTGCACCCAAATTGAATTAAAGGCCTCCACCTGGTGAAGTGGGAAGGGGGTGTGTCAACTGCACCGCCAAACACTCTGTAATGAATGGAGTATCATCTACAGTGTGTGTAGGCCACCAAGGCAGTCATCATGACTCCTGCTTATGAAAATCCTGTGATCTCTACCAGTGCTTTGTGAGGATGGACTTCCCAAGGGCATCTTATTGGTGATGTCAGATATCCCCTGGAACCCTGTCTGGCACCCATCAATAATCCACTGTGTGAAACGGACAAGGGTTAGAATTTTGATCAGTTGTAAACAAGGGACTTATTTCCAAAAGCAGGAAAACAGTGTGGTTCAGCTAGCCAGTATAATTACGAAATGAATGGCTCTAGTGCACTTCGAAGTAACTCAAGAACAGCAACAGTCGTAGTTCCAATAGCTGGTTAAATCCTTTATTTTAACAGACAACAGAACTCTCCAAACAAGCGCTTTTGCCTGGTTGTACCAGGCTTTATCAAGTTGAATTAAATGAATGCTTTCTGTCCTTTATATACTAAAAGTATTCAGTCATGTGATATTTGCAGCACTTGCTAATTACATTAATTAACAGAACTTCTGCTTGTTAAAAAATGCAGTTTAAAAGTCTAAATGATTCTTAAAGAAATACTAATTCCAAAATTAACATAAATATATACTGACATAAATATTCTAAAATCTACCCAGTAGGAACATGTATATGCTCTCAGTAGTTTCATAAAAACTCTTCTTAAAAATATATACACAAAATAAAAATGTTTTGTGTTCATTTTTATATGTTAAAAAGTATTTTACATTGTGAAAGAAGTCAGAAACCAAACATTGTTTAAGTATTCTTAGCTTGTTTAAACAAGCTCTCTATAGCTCTTCCTTTCTATATAATTAGAACTTCTATAACAAGTGTCAGGAAAACAAAGCTTAGAATATAGGCAGTGTCTGTTTGTAAAAGAGAGGTAAAGCCAAATCTCTGTAAGGTGAGAGGTAATAATGATGGAAGAGGAGAACCATATATTAAGTCTGTGGATGTCTTCAGCCAATATAATGTAATTTATCTCTATTTATTTTTAATACACTCTTCAAGCTAATACTATCGTTAAGGCCAGGATGGTGGGTGGCATTTAACTTAATCTGCCAAATTAGTTCGCGATTTTCTAGGCGAGATTCCCAATCCCCACCCCTGGCGTCCTGCTTGACCTGTTCAATTACCAGAAATTTTAGCTGCATGTTAGGGCAATTTAAAAAATGTTTATAAAATGCATTTGTCTCCCTTTTTCTTTCGATGTCATTGTGGTGCTCATAAATGCGTCTTTTGAGCATTCTCTCTGTCTTCCTATATAAAAACTGTCACAGGACAGACAGACCCCAGATATACTACCCCTTTGGTAGTACAAGTGTATCTGTCATAGGGGTATAAACATGTCTTTCTAGCAGCTAAATAATAACACTCCTTTTCTATTATGTAACTACATTGGTTGCAGGCCCCACATTTTTGTGTGCCCAATTTTCTTGTGTTTCTGAAATTTTTGTTGTCTTTTCTACATTCAAATAACCCTTTAAGGTTAGTGTCCCTCTTCCTGGTGTAGCTTACATTGTCAGGTAAAAACTGATGGATGTCTTCATTTAACGCTAAAATAGGCCAAAAAGTGTTGATAGTGCTTTCAATAACATCTGAGCCCCCATTAAAAGTATAAACAAAATTGTTTTTTAAAAGTGAATTACTCTGTTCGTTGTTAGGTTGCTTTGTAACTATTCCTTTTCCCAATAAAGGGGGATACAGGGAATCTCTTTTGTTTACTACCTCTAATGCTAGTGTTTTTAATAAAGTGTGGGGATATCCTCTTTGCAGGAACATGTCCTCTAGTATGTTGATCTCTTGCAAAAATAATTCATTTGTACTAGACATTCTTGAGGCTCTTATAAATTGCCCCTTTACTATGCCTCTCTTAGTGTAATGGGGGTGTCCACTGTCATAATGCAGGAAGGTGTTAGAGTGTGTCTTTTTTCTATAAATACTTGTTTGAAAGCAACCTGCTGTGGTGTTCTTACTCAACAATACGTCTAAATAATGTAAAGAGCAATCACTGATTTCATGTGTGAAGGACAAAAATGTAGTAGTTGCGTTCAAATAGTTAAAAAATTCTCCAAAACATTTTTATTTTGTGTATATATTTTTAAGAAGAATTTTTATGAAACTACTGAGAGCATATACATGTTCCTACTGGGTAGATTTTAGAATATTTATGTCAGTATATATTTATGTTAATTTTGGAATTAGTATTTCTTTAAGAATCATTTAGACTTTTAAACTGCATTTTTTAACAAGCAGAAGTTCTGTTAATTAATGTAATTAGTAAGTGCTGCAAATATCACATGACTGAATACTTTTAGTATATAAAGGACAGAAAGCATTCATTTAATTCAACTTGATAAAGCCTGGTACAACCAGGCGAAAGCGCTTGTTTGGAGAGTTCTGTTGTCTGTTAAAATAAAGGATTTAACCTGCTATTGGAACTACGACTGTTGCTGTTCTTGAGTTACTTCAAAGTGCACTAGAGCCATTCATTTCGTAATCATACTGGCTAGCTGAACCACGCTATTTTCCTGCTTTTGGAAATAAGTTTTTATCTGTTTTTTTATTTGGCTCTGTTTGTTGTTTGCTACGTTTTTTCAATGGCGGAAGATCCAGCTGGTTCAAACTTCCCTAATACGCCGTTATTGCTCAGGGAGGAACAAGAAGATTCCCCAGTCACCAGGCAAGAATTTAACAAATTGCTAGCTATGATGACACACATTAGCAACTTGCTAACTTCAACCAAACCTGACTGTTCTTCATCGTTGCCGGGAAACCAGCAACAAAGACAAACTAAAGGAAAAGTACACACATGAACTCAGGAGCCGAATGGCGGTGAGAACGTTGCTTCCAGCTTATTAACGGCTGTTAATAACTATGCCGAACAAGACCAGCAATCTAGACACGACCAAAGGGATGGTTGTAATGATACCACATTAAATGCAAACCAAAACGCATTTAATTTTAGAGCGTGGACAGAATAACAATACGTATTTAAGCAAGGTACTGGACATAAACAATTTGAGAGAATGGACACTGATTTTGAAATGCTTAGTAATAAACTGTATGCTTATAAAAATACGCAATTAGAAATTAATTATTTAAATGAATGGATCAATGTGCAGCTAGTGCCAAAAGGGCTTCGCTGCTTTAAGTTTCCAAATAATGCTACAGTTGGTTCAACTTTACATTCTCAATTGATAGATTTATTTGACAAGACAGGGCTTGAGATTTTGAATTTAATGACCCAAGATTATCAGAGAAAAGCTGATATTTTACTGAATGAATTGACTTCTTTAAATGAAAACATTGTGAACCATAGGAATTTTTTGAGTTTTAAAAAGAAATACGATGATGTATTTAAAGAAGTGGACCAGCATTGTCTTAAAGTTATAGAACGCAAAGCTAGGAAGCTAGACAGGGATTTGATGGAGTACAAAGAGGGTAGGGCATACCCAATACCAAGTAATAACAGACCTAGTCACATAGAGAAAGATAATAATAATTTTGGAGATAGCTCACAAGAGGGAACAGCCACACCCGGGAATGATGAACCCCTGAGAAGGAGTGAGCGGTTAGCAAATAAAGACACTAGTAACCAGTCTCATGTTTTTCAATACCCCCAGGGCAGACCGCCGGGGAGGAATCAAATGTATCCACAGCAAGGTTGGAACAGGGGGCGCAGATAGGTGAAGAGAATTTATTTGCTATGTTAGAGCATTTAGGAGAATTGCACACAGACATAAATGGTTGTCAGATCTCTAGTGAAAACAATTTTAAGATTTATAACTACACAGATGCCAGCATCACTCCTGAATTTTTTCAGCTATTTACTAAAGGGCTGCATTTTGTTCCTACACGACCTATGGACATTTCCAAAACATTAATTGAATTTAAATTATTTGTCAGGAAGTTGAACCTAGCTATTTATTTTAAAGGTCAAGAGAGATTAGAGGACACACTCAGCAGACAAAGTACTTTCAACCCCCCTACACACCCCAACTTGAAAGTATTTGAAGAATTAGTGGAAAACGCACTCAGGGAGAGAATTAACACTCAGGATAAAAACACTAAAAACAACTTGGATTCCCATTTACTCCAACTTATTGAACATATTAATAAAGAAAATATCAGAGTGATGAGACCCGACAAGGGTGAAGGGGTAGTCCTTATGTATAATTCTGAATACGAGACTTACATACATAACATCCTGCAAGATGGAGAAACTTATGAGCTAATTTCAAGAAATTAATATAACCTAGCCACTTCCAAGATACACTACACGCTTAAAGACTATCTCAACCAGGGGGGCATTAATGAAAAACTTTACAACTTTCTCTCTGTACCTAAACCGAAAATCCCGGTTATGTTCGGGATACCTAAGGTACATAAGGGCTTAGCACCCCTGAAATTCAGACCCATCGTAGCAGGAGCAGGGAGCATCACGGAGCCGATAGGCATATTTATAGATCAGAATTTGAAACATCTTATTTCAACTATTACTTACATCTGTAAAGACTCATGGGAATTTATAGGCAACATCACACCCAACCTGTTTGACCCTGACCTTTTATTAGTCACTATAGATGTTATAGAATTGTTCCCTAGCATACCACACAGTACAGGTCTGGACTGGTTCAACAAAAGTTTGGCCACTGAATCTGGGCTGACAAGAAGCTTAATTAATTTAATAGTTGTGTTCATGGAAACTGTATTATTAAACAACTATATTTACTTTAACGGGGAAATTTTCCAACAGAAGAAAGGGGTGGCTATGGGTGCCTCATGTGCTTCGTCTTATGCTAACATTGTCCTCTACAGATGGGAGAAGGCCTTTATCCATACCACAAATTGGAAAGAACACATTATATTGTACAAACGTTATCTAGATGATATATGCATTTTATGGAAGGGCAACAAGGAAGAGTTTGGAGAATTTTTTAACTATTTGAACGCAACTACTACATTTTTGTCCTTCACACATGAAATCAGTGATTGCTCTTTACATTATTTAGACGTATTGTTGAGTAAGAACACCACAGCAGGTTGCTTTTAAACAAGTATTTATAGAAAAAAGACACACTCTAACACCTTCCTGCATTATGACAGTGGACGCCCCCATTACACTAAGAGAGGCATAGTAAAGGGGCAATTTATAAGAGCCTCAAGAATGTCTAGTACAAATGAATTATTTTTGCAAGAGATCAACATACATGAACAGGTCAAGCAGGACGCCAGGGGTGGGGATTGGGAATCTCGCCTAGATAATCGCGAAGTAATTTGGCAGATTAAGTTAAATGCCACCCACCATCCTGGCCTTAACGATAGTATTAGCTTGAAGAGTGTATTAAAAATAAATAGAGATAAATTACATTTACTATATTGGCTGAAGACATCCACAGACTTAATATATGGTTCTCCTCTTCCATCATTATTACCTCTCACCTTACAGAGATTTGGCTTTACCTCTCTTTTACAAATAGACACTGCCTATATTCTAAGCTTTGTTTTCCTGACACTTGTTATAGAAGTTCTAATTATATAGAAAGGAAGAGCTATAGAGAGCTTGTTTAAACAAGCTAAGAATACTTAAACAATGTTTGGTTTCTGACTTCTTTCACAATGTAAAATACTTTTAACATATAAAATGAACACAAAACATTTTTATTTTGTGTATATATTTTAAGAAGAATTTTTATGAAACTACTGAGAGCATATACATGTTCCTACTGGGTAGATTTTAGAATATTTATGTCAGTATATATTTATGTTAATTTTGGAATTAGTATTTCTTTAAGAATCATTTAGACTTTTAAACTGCATTTTTTAACAAGCAGAAGTTCTGTTAATTAATGTAATTAGCAAGTGCTGCAAATATCACATGACTGAATACTTTTAGTATATAAAGGACAGAAAGCATTCATTTAATTCAACTTGATAAAGTCTGGTACAACCAGGCGAAAGCGCTTGTTTGGAGAGTTCTGTTGTCTGTTAAAATAAAGGATTTAATCTGCTATTGGAACTACGACTGTTGCTGTTCTTGAGTTACTTCGAAGTGCACTAGAGCCATTCATTTCATAATTATACTGGCTAGCTGAACCACACTGTTTTCCTGCTTTTGGAAATAAGTTTTTATCTGTTTTTTTATTTGGCTCTGTTTGTTGTAAACAAGGGACATTACTAAGCATGTGTTTGTTCTGCTGAAGGCAAACTTTCATTGTCTGGATTCATCCTGGGGTGCCCTGCAGTGTAATGTTGGTGTGTGTGCAAAAATATTATTTTCATTGTGTGCATTGTTGCATAATTTCATACTTGGTTGGGAATTGTGGGGGTTGGAGTGGACACTTGCATGAAGAAAAGTCCTTCACATGCCAGGCAGTGGACGCTGCTCTAGATGAGGAGTTGGTGGAGCAGCCAACAGCAGGGCATGATCATGCTAGATGCAGTCAGGTGCAGTATGCTGTGGCACTGGAACAGAGACAATGACTTGCACATCAAGCAGATGTGCTACAGCAAATCTGATGCATGCAAAACCAACACTGGGCTGTGCTTACCCATGCATAAGCTGGCCATGTTATGCATCAGATGAAGGCAACCCAGTTAATACTGTATCAAGGATTGCATACAGTTCTCCTTTACATTGGTAGGGGAGGTGCATTTTTGGATGTCTTTCATTGGGAAATGTGAGTGCTGAGGACAGTTAAAAACAAGACTGCATTAGTGCATGGGCTTTTTATGTATGTATGTGTGTGTGTGTGTGTGCGTGTGTGTGTGTGCGTGTGTGTGCGTGTGTGTGCGTGTGTGTGTGTGTGTGTGTGTGTGTGTGTGTGTGTGTGTGTGTGTGTGTGTGTGTGTGTGTGTGTGGTGTGTGTGAGGGGTGGCATGTGTATCGAGCTTCTGGACAGGTTCAGGGCATGCATGGTAAATGGTTGAGCATCCCGTGCCCACCCATGTCCATGAGAGCTGGCTCTACTAGGAATTGCACTGGCTGTACTATAGCCCTAGCTAGATGTCAGCATGCTGCATGATCCTGAAATATATCTGTTACCAACCGTGCCACTGCCATGACTATCATGGCCCATGGGGTGTCCTCTACTGGTTACAGATTACTCCAAAACAGATATAGCTGTGGAGGTGTTAGGTACTGCGTGAGCATAATGTATGATATCCACAGCTATGTTGGCTACCATCCATGGAGACAGTGGTGGAACAGCTTACCGGGTGCTGCCTCATGTATGGCAGGAAAGCTTGAGAGGACAAGGCCCATTCAAGTAGGCAAATTAGTCTATCAAAACAATCGGACATACAGGGCATGCACTCCTGTAGGTTATAAAGCATAAACTGCATCAGTCTTTAACTCTGACATCAAGGTCAAAGGAAGTCATAGTGCCATTATACTCGGATCTCATCAGAACTATAATCTAGTTCAGTGTTCCTACTGCATGTACCTAATTAGATACTTTCAGCAGCTAGAGCAACCTGGGAGGTTTCTTACTAAAAAAATGCAAAGTGTAAGTCACATGTCTTATGTGGACCGACTAAAGGCCCTATCTCTTTACCCATCTTATATAGTTTGAGAGGTGACTTATGCCTGACCTACAATGTATTCTCTGATCTAGCCCTGATGAAAATATTACACATTTGCAAGAAAAATTATATGAGGGTTATGTGTTCCATGGAACTGAACCTTATTTGTGACTCTAACAGACCTTGCTGGAGAGAAGATTCATATCCCAAAGGCTACCTCATTTATGAAATAAACTTCCTATCTTCGTAAAACAAACCCATCCCTCACTCTCTTTAAAAAGAATTTGGATAAATGGATGGGGAACTATAAATTCACTCCTGGCATACTGCCCATGTCCCTTATGGCCAAAGGCAGTCTGTAAAATGACTCTGGGGCTCCAACACCCAAAGACCCACTGCTCCAATTACTACCTCATCCCATATCTGGAGAATTAAGATATAATATTGTTATGTCCTGGGTGTTATTGGCTAGGCTTGTAAAGGCTGTTGCACCATTAGCCTAGCAATTACCTATGAACATGGCTCTGGTGATATTAGTATGTGCCTCTATAATGGCCTTGCACATATGCTGGGTTATGATCATTAATACAGCACCTTCACGGAGAGGTTAGTTACCAGGTTTCTGGTGAGCACCAATACCCACCCCCATGTGCATCTCCCCACAGGGAGGGGCCTGACATGTTCCTGGTAGGGGGTACCACACTTGACTGTGCCTCCAATAACCTGTCCACCTTGTGTGGTATGTGTCTCCTGACTAGCTGGTGTGTCTGTGGTCTGTATAAGGGATGCAGTGGTCACAATCCCTTTGTTCAGCACACACATTGTACTCCTTGACTGTACCAGCTCATCCCAGTCATCATCATTTGTCGCATATCATCCAGCATCAGCCAACTGCAATTCAGCAGCGGTAGTACCAGATAGAAAATTCACCTGTGAACACAGCAAATCACAGTACCCTGTGTAAGTATGACCAAGCATCAGATGTGTACATGAAATCCAGATGAAGGAATATTAGCATTTGAAAACCAGCATTTAAGTAGCATACCTACTATGGTTTAATAACTTAGCCAGCGAGTAATGGGTCAAGAGGACTTAGAACTACTGTTACAGGAGAAGAACTGTATGCGCCTGCATCTCTGGTAGGTACTCTTGGTGCAAGGAAATACTGTGCATTAATATCAAGCACATTATTGGACCAAATGGATGTGTCATTGACTCTAACAGAGGCCAGAATCTCCTACGTCTCCATGAGAGATGGCTTAACCAATAGTCTACCACCCAACAAACTACCTTCCTGTACCAGATGAACAGCTTTTTTTTTGTGCAGTACAAGTAATGTCAATAGGCTTGTGGTGGCTCATTTCTTATGTATGGTCCTGGCCACCAACAGCATTAATGTCTACCATCATATCTTTCCAAGCATGGGCCCTTTAGGCCCAGGTGGCAGCATCCTGCCCAAAGAGCTGTTGGACATAGAGATGTAGGGCCTGGAGTCTCTCATCATTCTGTGCCTCAGAGAATTGTTGAAGATAAGAAAGATATTGCATATTGTTGCTATTAAGCAAAAAAAAAAAGTATTTTCAGAATGCGGTTTTGAATCAGGAGTAAGAGACAAAAATATGTGCCCAAGAAAAACAGTTAAAAGTCATATATAGTAATTTAAGATCCATAATACACCAGCTCAGAACAAAAAAATATCTAAATGAAGAAACATGGATGCCTGGAAAAGGAAGTTTCAGAGGAAGTAAGGCAGGTAGGGAACAAAAAAGAACAAGCTTATTAAAAGGTATAAGAAAGAAATATATCATGGGAAAGAAAGAAATCCTGATATAATGTCTGTCATGGCTTAGTGGTAAATCATGTTGTCTATGGTGTGCAGGGTCCTGTGTTTTAGCCTTGCAGAGGCTGTTTAGAACCTATAAATACTGTGGGAAGAAATAGCCAGGGAATTGTTATGGCTAGGCTTTTATAGGCCCTAGGGCCGATAGCATGGTACCAACCTATGTGATATTTATGCTGACAAGGAAGCCAAAGTAATCTGTACAAAAAATGCAGCGTCAAATAAATGCAAGAAAAGATATCTGTGTATTGTAGAGTTCACAATAAAAATAACACAAAAGTGAAATCTGAGTGAATATAAGTTTAGCAAGGCAGAAATGAATCAACAAAAGAAATTGAAGTGATAGATTATTTACAAAGTGAAGAAGGATTTAATATGAAAGATCCTAGATAGGAAAAATCACAGTGTGATGGACCAATGGGCCCCTAAATAGAATAGCAGCAGATAGAATAGGATGAATCTGAAGAAGATATGCCACAGGCACTGTTCTCGAACCTTCTCTAGGAGACTTGCATGAAAGTCCAGTTAGAATTGCACAGCAAGAAAAAGAGCAGGAAAATGAGAGAAAAAAAAGGATGTTATTAGTCCAGAAAAAAAATATCTCAGGGAAGACTTTATTGATTTAATAGCTGTGGATAGGCATTTTATGATAGAGGAAAGAAATAGTTTGCAGAAAGTAAAACATATCTCAAACATTAGAAGACTGGTAAAGCCCATGAACAAAATAATTAGAACTGTTAAGAGAAATTCAAGTGATATGACAAAAATAAATAGCATGTGATATGACAAATAAATAGTATATACTACTGTGCAGCTAAGCAAGTAAGTTATAATCTTACTGTATTTTTGCAGTGATAAAGTTAACGAAAGAAACAAGTAGAGTGCTACAGTGAACACATCAAATAGAAACAAATATAAAGCAGGTGAAACAAAAAGTATCACAGTTAGAACAATACAGAAAACAGAACAGCTCATCAAAAATTCTTATAAAGATATATGTGGTAAAAGAAACACAAAATATTTAACAGATCAGAGTAATATGCTAAAAATATCAGTGCAAACAGAAAAAAAATCTGAAAGTTATACAGAGAAATACAAAGGAAAAGTACAAAACAAGCAGTTCTCTGATGACCTAAAAAGGCTTTATAGAAAATTGGGAGAAAAAGCAATAGAAACTCAAAAAATTGGTACGTTTTGGAGAAGCTTTTTAAAGACCCTGTTGAACATAACAAGGATGCCAAATAGACAGAAGAGTTAAAAGTAACACTAAGAAGCTTTAATCTAGAGGATACGAAATGGGAGGAAATAGAGAAACTGACAAAAGTAAGCAAAGCTCCTAAATGGAAAACCCCAGGACCAGATGCAGTGCCTAATTTCTGGCTAAAGGTATTAAAATATTTACACACAAAGATTTAGCCATGACTAAAAATATGTATTTGCACATCCCAAGACATACTTTTCCTTAGAGTTGATCTGCAAGCCATCCTATGAACTATAGACAAGTAACTTGCCTTTTGATAATGTATGAATTATATACTTGAATTGATGCAGACAGAATTAATAGTCATCTAGACAAAAAAAATCAGTTGTGGCAATAGAATGAAAAAGTTATAAAAGAAAATATGTAAACAGAAGCATAATATAGAGCTATTAAAAGGGGAAGAATCTAATTATGGCATGGATAGATTACAAAAAAAAGCATTGGTTAGTAACCTTCATTCATGGATTATGAAATGCTTATGGATGTACATGATACACTGTACATTGATTAGTTACTTTAAGGTAGCTATGAAACAGTGACAGACCACTTTGTAACTGAGCCATGATAAAATCCCAGGGATACATATTCAAAGGGAAATATTTTTAGGTGATTCTTTGTGACTGTTGCTGTTTTATCTTGCCCTTAACCTATTAAGCTAATTACTTAAGCTGTAATCATAGCCTACTCTTTTAACTTCCAGAAACTAACCTTGTTCAAAGACATATCCTACACTGTTTTGGATTATTTAGAATTGTATAGTTCATTAGATGAGGATCTGAAAGCACAATGGCAGATGGTTAAACTGTCTCAGTTGACATGAGAATGACATTTTGTCTTTATAAATGTGCAAATGCAACATTTATAAAAGGAAAGCTGCAGCATTGAGAAACTTATCAACCTGGGACAAAGTGTGATGTAAAAGAATGTGAATAGGAGGGAGCGTATAAATATTTGGGAATAGATGAAGGGTTTGCAGTAAAACATGAACATATGATAACAAAGCTTATTAAGGAATACTTCAGAAGAGCAAAGCTAATATTGAAAACTACACTGACATTTAGGAGTAAAGTCCAAGCTATAAATCACTTTCTCTTCCTAATACTGAACAGTGGTCAGATTTGACCTGTAATGTGATAGACTGAAAAACCAAAAGAATGAAAATTAAAAATACTGAACACATTTTTAATGCAGACGGCAAGCCCCCCTGCACCCCTCATGTGGGGGGTGCTGTGTCCCCTGCACACCTCATGTGGGGGGCTGTGCCCCCACACCCTCTGCTGAAATACTGAGCACATTTTTAATGCAGGGAGCAAGCCCCTCTGCATCCCTCATGTTGAGGGGGATGTGCCCCCCACACCCCCTGCTAACTGTATATACCAACTCCGAGACTGCACAATGGTGGAGAAGAGGCAAATTCGATCATTCAGTATTTTGAATTTTTCAGTCTATTGGGATTCAGCCTTTTGGTTTTTCAGCCTTCTGAAGTAGACCCGGTAACTAAAGGTGTTAAACATAGGGAGGTTATATTGGTGAGAACCAGGTCCAGTAGTTTAGTACCTTGGGTTTGGACCAGATCTGGTTGGTCCAAGGAGCTGGCAATAATGAAGTCCAGGAATCTTTTGCATATGTATTAGTAGTAGTGTAAGTTTCCCAGTTAATGGACAGATGAAGTCACCATAGGGAATAGTGTTGTGTTGTAAGTGATATCAAGGGGGTTGGTAGCTTGTTATGATGTGGTATAGAGTTTTATTTACTGTGAAAAAGATGTGGAAAGGTTCAAGGTTATTGTCCTAACTTAAAAGTTTGGAGGTGAATTGACTTCTTATGAAGACAGACAAACCCCCTCCAGTAGCTCTGTCATTTTTGGAGTTGAGCCTAAAAGTGTGGTAGGCATTGAAACCCTGCAGTGCAGGAGTACTATCACTATTCTGTATCATGTTTCTGTAACTGTATGGACATCTATGTTTTCAAGAGTTAGGAATGATTGTAATGAGTGTAACATCCTGTTAACTTGTCTAGCATTGAGCAGTGCTACCTTTGTGAAGTTTTGATTTTTTCTAACTATATAGGTAATTTGAGGAGTCAGCTTGGGTTACTAAGGGAAAGAGAAAGTCCTGTCCAATGTATGGAAGCTTTGAGGAGAGAGGTATAGGCAATGCCTAGCAAAACAGTGAGGGTTGTGTGCCCTCTCCCAGGCTCATATGTTTTGGACCCCCTTGAATCACACCAGTAGAAAAGAGAATGGCTAAAGTTAGTTATATTTTGATTGTTTAATGGCCTCAGTCTCAGTGATTGTAGAATACTACTCAAGACTAATTTCATACCAAGTTGTGATGCATATTCAGAGAGCTCCCTCTTCATGTGATGTGAGGGGGTGTGTCACAAGTCATTCACTCCCATATACACAATGACAAGGTCATATATTTACCTAGGATGAAGGGCCTTGAGTGCCCTAGTAACATTGTGAATCCTGGCAGTTGACCATCACTCTGTCTTTGCACAGCCTGGTAAGTTGTGCATCTCTGTGTCTGGCTATGAAGTCACCTGTGACCATTTCACCTATGACCATGATATTGCCAGATGTATTATCTTGGACTTGCTGCCATGTGAATGATCCCTCTCTGTAGATGTGCTACAGGTGCTTGTATTCTAATTTTATTTTGTTGGTCAGGGGGTGCATGCAGGAGGTTGGTGTTAGATTAGGAACTTCTATTCTAAAGTAGGTATTGGACATTAAACAGTTTAAAGGGTAAAATAAGTTGTGTTTCATTTATGCATAAAAGACAGTTAGGCAGAAAGAAAAATAACCTTGCTGGTCAAGCATGAGAGACAGTTTATTAGAAAGGAAAGATAAGCATAAAGTGTGTAAGAAATGCAGAATGTTCTTTTCTCAAAGGAAAGATATAATCTTGCCAGCTACAGAATGTTTGTTTCTTAATGGAATGTTAAATAAAGCACATACGAGACAAAGCCTGAGACCAAGGTTAGCAGAAGTAAATAAGGAAAATTACTGGACTGAAGCAATATAATATGTTGTGTTCAGGATAGTAGTCAGTTAAGGTTAGTGAGTTCATTCAACCTGTTATTTCAGAGAAGATTACAGACACTTGAGCCTGAGTACAGAAGACAGGTCAAATAAAGACTATATTCGTTTACGTTGTTCAGGACAATCAGAATATGACATGCAGTAACTTTGAACACTGATTGTTTATCAGCACTGTTAGTGAAGATATTTAGATATTGTGAACATATAATAAATAAATGAACTACAGTGTTTGGAAAATTCATTCTGAAAAGTACACAAGACTGGGCCATAAAGGAGAGACTGGCACCTATTTAGCATGAGTTTGGGTAATCACCAAATAAAGAATTTCATTCTCAGTATCATTACAGTGTTTCCAGCTAATTAAGGTACAGTACAGTCTTATCAATTCTTTCTTCTATAGCCGCGGTGGTGCAGCGGTTAGCATTGTCACCTCACAGCAAGAGGTTCTCCCGTTCAATTCTCGGCTGGAGCACCTTCTGTGTGGAGTCTGCATGTCCTCCCTGCGGTCAAGTGACGCTTAATGACCTGCAGGTAGGTGCATGTGTGAATTGGTGTGCCTTCTTTGAAGGTTGGGCGTCAGGTTGGCAACTCGGCACAGTAAAAAATCCACTGCCAATCATTAGCGGACCGGAGTTCCGCTGTGTTGACCCCTAACCGGGAAAAGCCGAAAGACATTCATTACAGTCTTATCAAGTCTTGCAGCTGGTTTGGGAATTTTGGCTGATGCCTAGACCTAAGATTTCTCAGAGGTTTGGGTAAAACCTTTTTTTTTAACCAAGTCAGCATATATCTGTTTTGTATTAACAGTCTAGGGATGTTGCGTAAATGTGGATGGGGATAAAACAGTATTCTGCTTTTGTAAATAATATATTATATGTAATGATAAGACTATAGTTCATCCGTTACATAATACAGTTTTTACATTACAGGCGTATGGCACCTATGAGACAAGAAATCTCACTTTTCCAAATGTTGTAAATGTACTGCATATTATATAGGTAATACAAAACAGATTAAAAGATAGAATATGCAGTCCTTTATCAGATAACAAGAGAAAAGTGGAACACAATGCATTGCATAAACATATATCAAATACTGATAGCACACAGTTTCAAGTTTATGATTTTGTGTTACCTTTATTCACACTAGAGGAGGTGATTTAAAGAATCGGACTGAAAATGAAGAAAATAAATGGATTCTATGTTTTAGGGCACAGTACCCTCCTGGGTTGAATGAGTTTTTAGTATCAAACCCATATTGAAGGATTTACATAAAAGAGTGACAGTGCGTGTATGACCTTTTAACATTATAATTGATTTTAGGTCACATGTTCTGATTAATTAGTTTTAATGTCACATGTTTATAGGTTTGTGCAAAAGTGAGTTGAGATGTGAACAAGTTTTATTTTCTGATGAAGTGTTATGTATGTGAAAGGTTTAATTGCATTAAATCTAATTTTAGATTGTGGTTCCGGACTGCTTGTTTTTATTTTCATTTTGAACTTTGGCTAACCTGGATTTATACCTCAGGTTGTTTTTAACTGTTTTTGCCTAAGTATGAAAAATATATGTGTCACAGGCACAGCTGACTAAGGAGTGCAAATCAAAGGGAATCCAGCCAGCTGACACGACCAAGGATGAGATAACAACCATCCTAGGTGCAACTGAGATTCAATTTATTGATCACCCAGACAGTGTGGTAATGGTTGTGATTGCAGAGTATGCAGCTAGACATCTGAGTTCATCCCTAGATGACCCCTGAAGTGCAGCTTAAATTTAAGAGGAGGAAATGAAAGGAAACCTCAGCATGAGCTAGTCATGGTGCCAGAAAAAAAAAATCATCATCTTGAGAGACAGATTTTTTTTTTACTGTCGTATAAATTGAATAAATGGCTTTATTTTTGTTGGTTATACTTGAGATCTCCGCATTACACTGCTGTGCATTAGAGACATGAGCTGGATTTGAAACATGAGCAGTGTAGCTTCAAGAAAACATAGTGGAAATCTTCTCAGGTGTGGCCCAGTAGCACTGTCTGGTTAAGTACTTTGCTTATCTTCACAAAGTAGTCAAATGTAGAATGAAGGAATTGAAGCCAGGACTACTGGATACACCTTGGCAGAACCTCATTTCCTTACTTTTTTTGTGCTTAAACCACCAGCTCATTTCTGAATAATTTTGTTACTTTTAAGATGATGACGAGTCCTCCATACTACAGAAGCAATCTCTTTCTTCTAATGAGATGAAAGTGGCATCTTTTAAGGGTAATAAAACCACAATTAAGTGATTTTACTGTGTGTGTGTGTGTGTGTGTGTGTGTGTGTGTGTGTGTGTGTGTGTGTGTGTGTGTGTGTGTGTGTGTGTGTGTGTGTGTGTGTGTTTGAGCATGAGTGTGTGCTGTGGTGAGAAAAATTAAATTAAAACAAGTTCTTTTATATTAATATACTGTTGGTATAGCTATTACGTGAGGCATAATGGGCCATATTTATTTCTGTGGTCATGCATTTGTTGTAAATAATTTTCTCATAGTTTTGGAACTGGATGCAGAACTGGAAAAGGACACTTGTAGTTTTAGATAAACATTTGATAAGAGCTTATTTTCAAATAGTGTGTGTTACACCTAAGATCAGTTAGACATTAAAATCGTGGGTAAAAGGCATAGATATAAAGTTGGATGTAAATGGAAAGCAGAGTTTAAGAAAAGGTGAAAGGAGTGTTTATGATGTCACTGAATCTACAAGTTTTTGAACATTTCTCGGGGACTATAGATTCAAAGAAGAATTTCAGGTTTTGTCCTATAATGAGATAAGCTGAGATCCTTCAGAAGATTTGTAAGAAGTATAGTAGAGGGACGAATGAACACAAAGTGATGTCTAACATGCATTGTAATGGTGTTTCTGGAGTAGACTTTATTGCAGTTTAGTCAGCTCTGGAGTGTTGGAGATTGTTTTTCGTGAGTGTTACTTAATTTCAGATAAGTACTTTTTGTAGTTATTAAGGAAAGAATAATTTTATGTAAGAAACTTTTATTTTCTGATTTTACCTTGTGTTTTTCTGGAACATCTTAGAATATAAAAGGTATCATGTATCTCATGGCAACTTGTGACCTTTTTGTGTTTCTATGATGTAGCCCTTTGCCAGATGGCATTTTAAAGATTGTCAGCTCTAGGCATCAGTGGACTCTGGCTCATATTACTGTAATGGGGTAGATACTATTCTGCAAATTAAGTAAAGCTTCAACATTTGTTATCAACAAAACATTGTCCCAGCTTACCTCTGAAAGAGCTTGATAAAGAATGGGCTCTTTACAAAAGGAATGGCTATCCTGGGAGTAAGAGCAGCCATTTGCCTCTTGAAAGACCAGCAATAAATTACTGGGCAGTGGTCACTGAGTCTGGTTCACTGGTCATATTCAGTGGTTATATCCAAGCACTTTTTGGTAATATTTGTAAGGTGATTTTTCAAGAAGTGGATCATTATCGATGTTCTTCTGTTTCACTGTTGCAGTCATCACATTTAGGTTATCTGCCTGCAGGTAGCCCTCAGCCGGCCTGAATACCGGAGTCTTCGGATTTCTGCATCGGATGCTGTCACTTCTTCCATGACATCAGGTCATCAGGGGTATAAAACACGCAGCTGATGCCATTACATCAGTCTTTCTTGTCGTGCGGTGCCCGAAGCAGAAGCAGTTCGCAAGTGCCAGTCGGCCGACTCCTGAAATTTTCATTTTTGAGTTTCAGACCTGAAGTCTTCAAAAAGATAAGTACTCCATTGGGGATTCTTTTTTCTTGCTCTAACCGATGTCAGAAAAAATTAACAATTGTCTTGCTTGTGGAAAGCAAATACCTCATAGAGATTTTCATTCTTACTGCATCACCTGTTTAGGACTAGACCACGATGTCCCTCCCTGTCAGTTTTGTGCCTTGTTCAATGCCCAAACTGTTCGTCATCTTTTTGTAGCTAAATACTTTCATTCTCGATCTCTGTACACACTAAATGGCTTCATTAAGCCATCCGACTACTGCTCTTCCAAAACAACGTAAGGATAAAGACAGAGACAGACCGCATAGGTCCAAAACTGCTGACAACACTTCCATTAAGCTAGTCGCCAGTCCACTGGTACTCAGTGAGGTGCTTTCACAGCCCCTGATACCTGCTACTACAGATTCACAGGTCTCTACTGAGATCCATTCAGTATGCCGTGAGATGCTTCTTTAACTATGGAACCTGTGGATGTCTCTACCTTGGATTGGTCCAGAGTCGCTGTGCAGGCACTGGCGTCTGAGGGTGTATTCAGGCCTACCGATTTTCATATTAAACCGACGACTTTGTTTCAAGCTAAGAATATCGAATTCCTCAGGCCTAAAGCTCGCACTACACCTAGAAAACCGACGACCAAAATGCATTCTCAAGCCCATATGCCTCAAAAACAAATTATTAGAATGGCTGAAGACCTTATTACCGTAATTAGGCAAAGCCAGCCTTCCCCCTCTAAGAGACTTAGAACTGATTTTCTTTCTGATTCTTCTGATCAGGAATCTGATATCTCTGTTCCTTCTGACTACCAAGATTTACCCTTATCTACTTATGAGGATTCTGATGCAGAGGATTCCATTCCCTCTGCTTCCCCTCCCGAAGATATTTCTTTTGGTGAAACCTTGCATACCCTTAGGGAGCATTTCCGCTGGGAAAGCCAGGACTATTCTCAGTCCAAAAAGAGACTTAGGGAATTTTTAAACCTGCCTCAACACAGGCCTCTAGCTATTCCTCCTGTTCTGGAGATTGTAGATGATGTTTTCCTAGAATCCAGCCTTACCCCAGACACTTTGCCTCCAGCTCCCAGGAAACCTGACAGGTACTACAGAGTACCTGACTCTCACAAATCCCTCTTCAAGAATCCTACTGTGGCTCCAGAGACCATTTCCCAAGGATCAAAAGGCATTAAGGCTACTATTACCAAAAATCCTACCCCTTCTGATAGGGACTCTAGAGCTTTAGACAGATAAGAAGGTATACACTTCTGCTACTTTGGCCATTAGGGCTTTAAATTGTCAGTTTCATATGTTAAAGTATCAGCAGCATATTATGGGACTACTTAAACAGAAAATTATGTTGATTCCTGACTGTACTGAACACAAATATTTACAAGAGTTAATGCATTCTGCTGACCAAGTTGGTAAACACACTTTGCAATGTGGTTTTTATGCTTTAGAAACATCTTGCAGGGCTGCTGTCACTGGATCTGTACTTAGAAGGCATGCTTGGCTTAAGGAACAAAACTTGCCAGATCATGTTAAAGCTAAATTACTGTATGCACCCTTAAATCAAGAGCACCTTTTTGGCAACAAAGCAGAAGATGTCCTCAAAAGGATGGAGGAAAAAGCTAAATCTATGCAAACTGTTAAGGATTTCTTACAAGTACAGCCACCTAAATTCAGTAGGCATTGGCGTTCAAAGAACTGGTCTTTCCCAGTCCCTTCCAGGCCTTCTCAGTCTAAATCCAGGAGCAGCAGACCACCAAGACTTCAGTCTCAGGCTATGCACAGATCTAAGCAGTGGGGGGCTCCCAGTCCCAAAGCAGGGAGTAGTAAGCCACCCCCTATGGAAAAATGGCACATTGACTTATCCTTAACTCTTCCAAGCCTAGCTCAACTACTTGCTCCCTTAGGAGGAAAGCTTGCCCTGCATGCAAAAAACTGGGAACTCATTACCCAAGACAAATGGGTTTTAAACATAGTTTCCTTAGAATACAGAGTCCACTTCCACTCACTCTCAACCCCACGTGGATGGCCAGACCTCCCCCCAAATCAGTGGGCAGAGGCCCAAAAACAAGTGCTCTCTCCTCAGTATCAGGACTATTCAACCTGTCCCAGCAGAAAAATAGGGACAAGGTTTTTATTCAAGACTGCTTCTGGTTCCCAGAAAAGAAAAAAAAAACTCTTGGCATCCTATCCTGGACCTGTCTATTCTCAACACCTTTCTGGTGGTTCCAAAATTCAAAATGCTAACTCTTCAACAGCTTCTTCCTATGCTAGTCAAGGATGCTTGGCTGGCAACCCTAGACTTAAAAGAAGCTTACCTGCACATCCCAATAAGGGAATCCTGCAGAAAATACCAACATTTCAGTGCAGGCTGCATGCACTATCAGTTCTCTGCACTTCCCTTTGGCTTATCTACTGCACCTAGGGTATTCACAAAGTGCCTAACTCCACTCATTGCATTTTGCAGGCAGAGAAATATTCAGATTTACCCATACTTGGATGACTGCCTGATTCAAGCAGAGAGTCAGGACTTGCTATTACAACACCTGGCATTTGTAAAGAGACTTCTAACCTCACTGGGGTACACCATCAATGAGAAGAAATCACACCTAGTGCCCTGCCAACAGATTGCATTCCTGGGAGCAAGCTTGAACACAACTTCTCAGATGACATTCCTCACTCCAGAGAAAGAAGTTTATTTGACAACCTACTTCAAACTATTGGCCACAAAAAACCCAGATATTTGCAAGGAAAGTCCTGCAAGCCCTGGGGTTCATGACCTCTTGCATTCTGTTAATTCCATATGCAAGACTGCATATGAGGAAACTTCAATGATATCTAAAAAGTCTATGGTGTCAACATTCTCAGGACATGAAAACAATGATTCCTATCATTCCTTGTCTAAGGGCAGAGTTCCTTTGGTGGGCAGAGGCCTGCTACCTCAACAAGGGCTCCCTATTACTCTACTGCCTGCCACCCAAACCCTAACAACAGACATTTCAGACTATGCATGGGGGGCTCACATGTCAGGGCAGTGCATTCAGGGCAAATGGAACCCAAAATAGATGCACCTGCATATCAATCAAAAAGAAATGTTAGCCATACAGAATGCACTGACAGACTTCAAAGTCCGTATTCTTCCAGGGCAACTATTGGTAAAGACAAACAGCACCAGTTATATAAACAAGCAGGGGGGGAACCCATTCCTACCCACTCTGCAAACTAGCCATGGCTCTGTGGAACACAGCCTTGAGCTACCAAGTGAACCTACAAGCTCAATTCCTGCCAGGCAAACTAAATTCACTGGCAGATGACTTAAGCAGAAATCTCATAGACCCACATGGATGGAAACTGGAACCCAAAATATTCAAGCTCTTGAACAAATGGGGGACACCAGAGGTAGACCTGTTTGCCTCCCCTCAAAGCTACCAATTGAACAAATTCTGCATCAGAACTCCCCACAGTCAAGCTTGGAAAATGGATGACCTGTCCTTTACCTGGGAAAGCCTCTCAGTTTATGCCTTTCCCCCTCTGCCTCCTCGCGAAGGTTCTAATAAAGATCAAACAGGACAAGCCAAGGACAATTCTGATTGCACCAGACTGACCATGCCAGGACTGGTACCCCCTTTTTGCGCAGTCTGACAGTGCTACAACCATGGCACCTCCCTCAGACCCCTTCCCTGTTGTCCCAGCAGGCAGGCCAGATTCTGCACCCTCAGCTTCAAACCCTGAACCTTGCAGCCTGGCTAATTCCCTGAGCTCACCTCTGGCAACCCTCAGTAAGCAGGTGCTGGATGTCATTTTTGAGGCAAGGAGGCCTAGTACTAGAAAATCCTATTCAGAAAAGTGGAAAAGATACTGTTCCTAGAGCCAGGCTCAGGGGATGGGCACAACGGTGCCCAGCTTACCTCATATTCTAGATTATTTAACAGAAATGCTCCACAAGGGCCCATCTTTCTCTTCAATTAAGATGCACGCCTCTGCCATTTTAGCACATTATAATACTGAGCCACCCCCCCTTCTCTCATCCCCTGCTAAAACAATTCCTTAGAGGGGCCAAAAATTTAAGATCCCCCAGGAGAGCTCCCACTCCAGCCTGGGACCTTAACTTTGTATTGGGAAAACTCACTCCCCCCCCCCTTTTAACCAGCTGCTACAGCAGAGTTGTAATTCCTTTCTTGGAAAACAGCCTTACTTTTAGCCATCACTTCAGCAAGAAGAGTGTCTGAACTGTAGGCCCTCATGGCAGTGTAACCCTTCATTATCTTCCATGTGGACAGGGTTTCCCCCAGGACTAATCCATCCTTTATGCCCAAGGTGGTGTCTAGTGTGGCTCTGAACCAGTCCATTCATTTGCCTACTTTTTTCCCTAATCCTCAAAATAAAGGGGAAGGGATACTGCATTCTCTGGATGTGCACAGACAGCTTAGATTCTGTTTGGACAGGACTAAGCCTCTCAGAAAATCTGACCAGCTGCTAGTTAGCTTTGCTGCAGGGGCAGAGGGGAAGGCCATTTCAAAGCAAACCATTTCCAAATGGATAGCCCATTGCATCCATTTCTGCTACAAGCACCATGGAAAACCTACCCCACAGGGGATAAGATCACATTCCACCAGGGCTGCATTTACCTCCACAGCATTTCTCAGAGGAGTCCCTACCAGGGACATCCTGGAAGATGCTACCTGGAGCTCTATACATACTTTCACCAAGCATTACCACCTGCCCATCTTTTCTAAATCCAGAGCTGGATTTACCACAGCAGTCTTACAGGGCCTGATTGCTAGCCCTAATGCTCTTTAACTGCCTCCACCCTTCCTTAGCTTTGGGAATCAACACAAATGTGATGACTGCAACAGTGAAACACAAAGAACATAGTACAGTTGTGTACACTTACCATAAATGTAGATGTTTGAATGTATTCACTGTTGCAGTCCTGGTTACCCTCCCTCCAGCCCCCTGACTTTTCTTGGCTCTACCTTACCTTCTTGTTTGGCATATATTATATCATATGTATTTGCTTTTTGCTGGGGGTATTTCATACCATGTAATTGCTTCCTATTGTGGGGGCACCTGACACCTGGGGCAAGAAAAACTGATGTGATGGCATTGGCTACATGTTTTATACCCCTGATGACCTGATGTCGTGGAAGAAGCGACAGCATCTGACACAGAAATCCAAAGACTCTGGTATTCAGGCCAGCTGAGGGCTACCTGCAGGCAGATAACCCAAATGTGATGACTGCAACAGTGAATACACTCGAACTTCTACATTTATGGTAAGTGTACACAACTGTACTTTCTGATTATGACGACTTTGTGAAGAGTTGGTGAGCTCTGATAGGCTGCACTTTTTCATGCAGTAAAGCTTGTGTTGCATTTGATCAAGTCAGTTGAGATTGCAGTCACTGGAAGGAATACATATTTCTGACTGAGACTGCAGTCACCCAGCAAAATCTTTCTTAGCGGGTTTAATGATGCATGCAGTCAGGTGTGTTGTGAAGGTGATGAGAGGCTCCTGCTGGATACCAAGAATTCTTATGACTATCTGTACTGCAGCTTCCAGAAAGAGTTGAGCTGTGAGACAATTTGAAGTAGAAGTTTTTGCTTCTTGCAGCTGACCATTACCTGCCACCAGAGTCTCTCATCTACTGGACTCTCCTCACTCCCCTAAACTGAAGAGATAAGTGCACCTGGGATTGCATTGCATTGCAGCTGAGGAATGCTTTTCAGTGTCCTAACTTCTCCAGGACCAGACATGCAATGGGATGTGCCAATGTATTGATCTGCCTTTCTGCAAGGGGCTCAACCAATACCCAGACCACCCAAGGGGGCAATACTGCCAGTGCAACCCCAAACTCCATTGAGGATCAGCTGGGCATCACTGTGGGTATGCTCTACCTGTAAGGATGGATACCCCCTGCTTCACTTACCAGATGCTAGAGTCACTAAAAGGAATAAAGATGTACCAAACATATATTAAAATACATAATATCTGCATTACTTAAATAATCTAATGCTACTGCAGTTTTATCTCTTGTATTAATTAATACATAAGTTATTTATGCCAAATTCTCATTGAAATTATTTGAATCAAACAAACTACCAAAATGTTTTAGATATAGCTCTGACACTGTTACTACCTTCAACTAAAAAAAAAATCATATTTATTTTGGAAAAAATTCACATGGAATTTTATCCACAGAGCTTTTCAAACTCCTTATAGAATTGGGAAAATATGTAAAATGACCAATATTCATAACTGAGGATGAAATATAGAATTCAGGCTGATGAGCAGTGTATTTTTATGATTGCAGGTATGGTAAGAGATTTTTGGACAAAATGGCAACCATTTGCTCGGACATTACAGTCATATACTTTTATTAAGTAAACATTTATGCTGTGATTCAGAAAGGTTCTATCTACCAGTGCTAATTGGAAAATGTAGGCTGAGAGATTAGCATAAGGGTGAGACTCTTCCCTTCAGAGACAAGAGGAGCACCTCATTAGCAGCTAATTATGATTTCTGTGTATTGAACACTACACTGTTAGACCTGACCTTAATGTTCTTACTAGCCCACACATTGCAGTGTACAGTCTTGTCTTAACACATGTGTGTGGGAGCACACACACACACACACACACACACACATGTAATGCACACACTCATGCACGCACACACATGCATCCAAGCAGTTGTGAACAAGCCCCTACACACTTGCTTTCATTCATGGAAATACTCGTTCACATACCCCCGCACACTTCAGCATGTAGACGCACACACACACACACACACACACACACACACACACACACACACACACACATTTTCATGCATGCATATACAAGCACACATTTGTGATACCTACTGGTAGTCACAGTACAAGCCGTGACCTTTCTCATTTGAATGAGTAGGTGAATGCTATCAGAAGACAGCTTTCACTTTTTCCTGCTTGTGAAAAAATTACTCAGTAGAGCAATTCTCTGAATCACTCCAGCTCATTAATCCACTACCAGTAACATTTCTGGGGGAGAACTCATTGCTAATTTGCATTAGCCATTCTCCTGGACTGACTCATTTTCATGCAGCTTTGCCAGTGAGACAGCTGTCCATGTTGTTGTCACTACCACTGGGAATGTGTTGGGAGAGAATCTCTGAATCATTTGGGCTTACCATGACTTGGAAACATGTGGCGTTTAAAGCTTCTGCATTAGGCTGAGCCTTACTGAATTCCAGGAATTAAATGCTGCGTCTCCATTTGATGTTTTTTAGCAGATGCAGATAAAACAGAAAAAAAATTGGAAATAATCAATTAACACCTCTCATTTCTAAGTTTTGAATATAATCACTCTAGTTTTTTGAATATGTAATTACCTTTATTAAAATAAGATGCAAACAAGTAACAGTTATAAACGTTGGAGTAAACTGTCTCTTATTGGAGAAATGTAACAAAGGTAATGCAGTGCAGTCTACCTTCTTTGGAATAATTTGAGCTACATTGCACGAAGTATGAATGTATAGATTTCTTTAAATTAATGTGAAAAATGATGCCTTGTATGTATTATAAATAGTTTAATTTGTAGTTGGGATGTATGTATCTTAAATTGTTGATAATTAATTTGTGAGTCGTAATTTCCTTTAATCTTTGTTTAGAGTCTAAATGTTACTCATTTGTATGACTGATATGCTGTGATATTTATGTGTTTTTCTTTTCATTTTTTTCCTTTGTTAACTGGTTAGTCCCACCAGGCTAGTGGCCTCTTTTCATTGGAGACCTGAGGTGATATTTATACTACTAGGCTGAAATTTGACCAGGGCATCAGGCAACTTCTTCTCTTTTGGATAGCTGCCATGGGATCTTTTACATCCACCTCCAACTCAAGCAGATGGAACATTGATTTAATGTGTCATCAAAATATGACATACTCAGGAGTGCAGTGCCCCTCTATGGCATTTAGTAAGTTGCAGTTTAGTGAATCATTTGTTGTACATTTGGGAATTATAATAGTATCTGATAGGTTTTTAATTGTTTGCCTGGAAGTTTTGGGTTGACCATAGTAATCTGACTTCATTCTTCACATATATGCAGATTCGGCTA
The DNA here is from genome assembly GCF_019279795.1 of Protopterus annectens. Lineage (NCBI taxonomy): Eukaryota > Metazoa > Chordata > Ceratodontiformes > Protopteridae > Protopterus > Protopterus annectens. The sequence continues at coordinate 1,909,201,959 of NC_056732.1, forward strand.
CATTTGTTTTTATTCTAGTAATTAGTTCCAGCTACGCATTTGTAGTGGATTAGTGTTGTTAGTGGGGCAAGCTTTCAGTTGTTCTAAGCATTATTACTGCCCCTTAGGAGGTCCGCGTTATTGTCAGGAGTTATTCATAGTGTCCTTTTACCTGATAGTCTTCCTGTAGTGTGTCCTGAACAGAAGTAAATTGTAAAAGTGAGCAGTGCTGAGTTAAGACTATTGCAGCCATACAAAGATGACCAGTCAGTATTATCAAGTTGTGGTAGTAGTAAAAACTATGCTGATTCAGAAATACAACTGGAAACGATAATAATTGTGGTGCTTTACTAGATTTGAAACTCAAAATGGAAAAAACTGGGCAATGGTCAATGATAACCCTTCTAAATTAAAACAGAATTATAAGAACAACATTTTGAGGACTGCAACTTAGAACAGTACGTATAACACCAAGGAAAGAGGCTGGGCTTGTGTTGATGTTACGTCCAGTCACTTCAGTTAGCAACTGGGTAAAGGTTAGGAGACTGGTTTCTGTTTAGGATGGACTTGTGTTGCTCATTCCAGTTTACATTCAGTTCACCCAAAATGATAACTTTTTAATTGTCTATCTATCTATATATATATATATATATATATATATATATATATATATATATATATATCATCATCTTTTTTCGGCTGTTCCCATTAGGGGTCACTACAGCGGATCACCTGTTTCCATTTCTTCCTGTCATCTGCATCTTGCTCTGTCACACCAACCACCTGCATGTCCTCTCTCACCACATCTATAAACCTTATCTTAGGCCTTCCTCTTTTCCTGTTACCTGGTAGCTTCATCCTTTTTCCCAATATACTCAGCATCCCTCCTCAGCACATGTCCAAATCAACCTAATCTTGCCTCTCTGGTTTTGTCTCCAAACCTTCCAACCTGGGTGACCCTCTAATATACTTATTCCTAATCCTGTCCACCCTCATCACACCCAGTGCAAATCTTAACATCTTTAACTCTGCCACATCCAGCTCAAACTCCTGCCTTTTTGTCAATGCCACTGTCTCCAATCCATATAACATAGCTGGTCTCACTACACTCTTGTAGACCTTCCCTTTCACTCTTACAGGTACTCGTCTGTCACAAATCACTCCTGACACTCTTCTCCACCCACTCCATCCTGCCTGCACTCTCTTCTTCACCTCTCTTCCACACTCACCGTTACTCTGAACTATTGACCCCAAGTGTTTAAACTCATCCACATTCGCCACCTCTACTCCTTGCATCCTCACCATTCTTCTATCCTCCCTCTCATTCACACACATATGTTCTGTCTTAGTCCTGCTGACCTTCATTCCTCTTCTCTCTAGAGCATATCTCCATCTCTCCAGGGTCTCCTCCACCTGTTCCCTGTTCTCACTACAGATCACAATGTCATCTGCAAATATCATAGTCCATGGGGACTACTGTCTGATCTCATCTGTCAACCTGTCCATCACCACTGCAAATAAGAAAGGGCTCAGAGCTGATCCTTGATGTAACCCCACCTCCACCTTAAACGCATCCGTCACTCCCACCGCAGACCTCACCGCTGTCATATTACCCTCGTACATATCCTGTACCACTCTTACATACTTCTCTGACACTCCTGACTTCCTCATACAATGCCCCAACTCCTCTCTAGGCACCCTGTCATATGCTTTCTCTAAGTCTACAAAAACACAATGCAACTCCTTCTGGCATTCTCTGTACTTCTCCATTAACACTTAGATATATATATATATATATATATATATATATATATATATACACATAGATATGTATATATATATATATATATATATATATAGATATGTATATGTATATGTGTGTGTATATATATATATATATATATATATATATATATATATATATATATTTTTTTTTTTTTTTTTTGGTGATTATTTGCTTCATCAGTAGAGTTGAAGATGTGGAAGGTATGTATATTTCTGAGAATAAGATTTTACATCGTCCTCATAGCTATAGTTGAAGTGTCTAATCTGGTTACAATATCAATAGTTGCATTGCTTTTAGAGATTGTTGTTGATAGTAGGTTTGCATCTCCTTTTTTAAATCAGACTACTGCACTTCCAATCTGTTGTCCTGGTCTATTATCCAGAAACAGTTCATAATTTAATACTTTAAATATGTAGAGCAGCAGGGGTAACTTTTATCTGGGTTTCACTAACGGCCAGTATTTTAGTATTGTGTTGGACTAGCCAAACATTGAGCATTGTCTATTATTGTTTATGCTTCTTAGATTTATATTTCTTAGTGATAATTGTTTTCTGTATTGAGAAACTGGGTAGAAAAGTGGACCGGGTTGTATGCCACCTGACTGTAGTATTAATAGTATTATGATGAAAATGAATTTAGTTAAGTTAGTGATAGTGTGAGCTAGAAAGCTTTTGTACTTTAGTAACACAACACAAAGTAGGTATGATTTGACTGTTAGTAGATGGGTGTGATGTTAGTTTTTCATTAGTTTTGCATAGTTATTATTGAGTACGGGTCAGGGTGCTTTATAGTTGGCATGTTTTTGTGGCTAACTGTGTAGAAATATAATGTGGTTTATAAATGTAAGCAGTGTTATTAGTACTATTAAAATATTGATGTTTAACGTTGCCGTTGTTGTGTAAGAACAAATACTGAAGAGTATCAATGGAAGTACGTTTTAATTTCAGAAGAAAATCAGAAATATAAACTTGCATGGAGAAATGTAAACTAATGAATATAAGATTTTATGTGTCCTTCCTTATCGAGGCTTTGTTGTCTATGTTTCATGCAGATTTGTTTTTGGGTGGTCCTTTAGATTGTAGGAAGGGAAGATTATGTACATGTCCTGGTATGAGTGGGGTGGCTGGGTATGGTGTGTGAGATTTCATGGCTCAGGACATACAGCATAGTATAACCCTGAAAAAGATAGTCTAATGATACTCAACATTTATAGTAATAGCAAATATTAGTGATCTAATCTACTTATTGTACAGTATTAAATATGTCAGTGTTTCAAGCAAAAAGGTATGTTATTTTTCAATTAATTTTGTGAATAAGGATGGTCTCATGAACAATTTCTTGAAACTGAAACTCCTGGCATGAAATTATGAAAAATTGAACCCACAATGTCTCACTCCCCACATTACTGTATCAGTTACCATTTTTTCATGCTGTATGTAGCAACTGTTTGTCTTGTATCCTAGCAGGACAAGTTGTCAGCTATGCCTCACAAGTGGGACAACCTGCACTGAAAATTAACATGTGGTGATTTATTAGTGAAACAAGAAAGTAAGTAGTTCCTCTAAAAGATGTGTGGTGTATGGTTATCCAAAATGCTTTGCTTTGATGGTGTATGCAAGTCATTGTCTGTACCTAATTGACTTCGTATTGATGGTATGGTCATAATGAAAACTGAGTCAACAATAATATTCCTCATTTCTTCAAACCACTTGCAACTTTAACATTAGAAGTATATCCAGAAATAAAATAAACTTTGAAAACATAGATGAATAAGTAGTTAACTGAGCAGCCCCAAGCAGTCTGTGTAAATCCAGCAGGACTGGTGTAGTATGAAAGTTGGCTATTGGCATAATGATTAAAGCGTTTACCTCGCAGGCACAAAGTACAGGGTTTGAGTCTCACCTTGAGTTGTTAAGCCTAGTAATCACCTATGGACCACAATGCACCTGTTGGAATTCTAGACACAGACATTTATATTTACTACATATGGGCAAGGTCCCTTTCTGAAATCCCAGAGTTGAGTGTATCTCATTAATTGAGATGGGAGGATAAAACTGCATGTGTCTCTGTGGAAAATGTTCTTTAACCTGACAGATGTTTCTTAGATGATAAACAACAGGACCTGAAAACAACCATCACTTGAATCTCAAGTGACAACATGTTGCCTAGGATCCCTCCCTGATTTTTCACAGTAGGAACAAACTCCAACAATTTCTCCCCATAAGACGTGTTAAAAAGGGAATGTGACTTGGGAAGGTGTCTTCTTTCAAAGCAAGTATGCTTTTTCCCCACATTCCCTCTTCTAATGATGATTATTCTCATTTGTAAGGATTTTCGCATGCAATTTTGTCTCTCTACATGTAATTCTCATCACATCATCACTTCTATTCAAGGTATTCTCCAAAGGGATTGGATAGATATAAAGGGTGGCTTCAGCCCTTTTTATGTTATGCCCATGGAGATATTGGTGTACAACACTACCTGGTGGATGGACGTTTTGCACCTTGAAGTTACTGTCCTTGGTTTCCTTAAATATTAACCAGTGTAGCATATCCTTATATAAGTAATGCTTCTCATCTGCTTTTGTAGCTCTTGCTGTCTTTACTGGCAGTATTTTCTGTGATCACTCCATTTCCAGTTCTGTCACACAAGTTACATTTTTGTGTAGCTCCAGTCATTGTTAATATTGCTTAATGATTTATTCTACCACCCTGAGATCTGAGCAAAGCCAAGGAATATCACAGTAATCTGCACTTGATTATGTTATGGGTAAATCTGCACCTCCTTTTCAGCTGATTGGTACAATTTTTATTTAACATTTCTGCTTAGATAACACAAAGAAACTGAAGCCAAAAGATCATTGGGGGTTTAGTGTAGAAAGTTATCAGATATGCATGTCAGTAAATGCACCTTTTATTGCTCAGGCTCCACTGTGTTCCTCTTCACTTTGTTCTTTCCTCCTCCTTTTTGGCATTGCAGTTCTCTAGAACTTTTGTTTAGTTGTGTTCCATAAGGATTTAATACACAGATCACTAAACAAAGAGTGGTGAAATAAAATTGTTAGTTTTCTGCCCGCCTTTTATGCTGCATTATTGATTCCAATATTATTAGTTGGAAAAATCAGGTGAAGTAGATTGTCAGGATAGTTGCTACTGGAAACTTTTAGCTATGTTCAAATGACTTTTGGAACTCATTGAATGGCATTCTGTTTGGTGGCAGTTGTAAAACCATCTAGAAAGCAATCACAAAGCATTCTTCAGCTATGTCCACAGCCTCAAACGCAACATGCAACAATGTGCCAAACTAATAACAAATGGAGCCACTTACAGTGAGCAAAAGCTATAGCAAATCTACTTGCCGACAAATTTATCACCAATTTCACCCCATCCCCACCCCCAACCAAACATCCCTTAGGAAATACTGTCAACCATAAGTCCCCCAGCTGTCACTAGGAGACAGGTCCTCAATGCACTTTCCAAGGCCAAGAACACTGCAGCACTGAGCCCCACTAATATCCGAGGATGCCTCATTAATAGCAATAAACATGACCTATCAGGACCACTAGAATTACTATTTAACCACTGCTTCCAGACAACCTTCATGTCAAGTGACTGGAGGACTGCAACTGTCATCCCTCTGCACTAGGGCTGGCCATCTATGGACCTGGATAACTACAGACCCATAAGTCTGATTAGTCTAATTTGCAAAACCATGTAAAGAATTATAATGGAAATGATAAACAATGACATAGGAAATCTTCATACACTGGAACCAACTGAGCTTGGTCTCATCAAGGGCAGGTCATGCCTACTCAGTTTGGTGAATTTCTTTCAGGAGGTTACCAAAGCAATTGAGGAGGGCAGAATGGTGCATAAAACCTACCTTGACCTGGCCAAATCATTCGACACAATACCCTATTTGGAGTAAACTCTCAAAATTAGGTATAAACCCTTGTGTCATGTCAGATAGCCAGATGGCTCACAGATAAGATCCAAGAAGTTAGGATAGAAGAGTCCACCTTAACAAAGAGGCTAGTCACTTAGGGAGCCCCTCAAGGCACTGTTTGGGGCTGCTCCTTTTTGGCATCTACTTCTCTGAAGTCAAGGCTTATATCGGGGATCTCTGGTTGACCAAGTTTGCAGACAATTGCAAACTAGGCACAATCATAGAATCCCCCCAAGACATAAAAACCCTTCATGAAGGTCTGACAGACTAATATACTGGTGCCAGAGCCATGGTCTACAACTCACTGTCCAGAACTGCTCAGTAATATATTTTGGGAAGGCTGCTACGCCTGGAAACTACGGCACTGATACACCTGTAAGGGTAGACCCAGTGGTCAGGAATCTGGGTGCACCTATAGACAATAACCTTGACTTTGACCATCATATGCCTAAAGTAGCAAATAAATCATTCTATGTTGTGCAGCTTATAAGCAAGGGTATGGCATCTAGGTCCATGGAAGCCATTGTTCTGCTGTACTTTGCTCTCATCAGGCTAGCCATTGATTCCAGTGTCCCCTTTGATATGTACCAGATCCAGGGATATATAACAATTGGACCATCCACAGAGGTTTCCTACAAATAGAATACATGATGTAAACCACATATCATATGACAACCTCCTCAAAGCTCTGTCCCTGTACTCTGTCTCCTACAGATGACTGAGATGTGATCTATGTCTGGCCTACAAAACACCCTCTGATCTTGAGCTGATGGAGCTGTTGCCAAACAAATAGTATCAAATTACCTGATCTAGCAACCTAAACCTTATTTGTAACAATAGGACATGAAGGGACAGATATGTGCCTTGGACACTACCACTTTTCTGGAACAGGCTTCCCATCCATGTGAAACAGAGTTATTCCCTAACCCAATTCAAGTGTAACTTTGACCAGTGGATAGGGAATTGGAAATGTACTCCTGCTTTGGCACTTGTTTCTGTAGTAGACAGAATCAGCCTGTAAATACCTGACTACCCCTGCCAAAGCCTACATATACCCCTTAAAATAACCTTAGGGTATGAAAATTTCTCAGGCACATTTAGGAAAAATGGCTAGGCCTAAAAAGCCACCCCCTCAGGTTGTTAACCTAGTAATCACCTATGAATCTCTAGAATCTATACGGCAAATTGCTGTAGTGTGAAAATGTATTCAGACTAAAATGTTATTGTGCAGTTGAGTTACACTGTTGACTGTTGTGTGTGTGTTACTTTATGTTCCAGTAATTGTATGCAATATGAGCTTTTGTCCAGCAATAACTATATGGCTATGTTTAATGTTTGCTGTGGTTAGCCATGTTGGAAGCAGCATAGTTTTTTCTCTTTCTCTCTCTCTTACATTTGCATTTACATTCGGAACCCATTGCTATATTTAGAACAATAATTGAACTGCCATCATTAATAGCTGATGTTTCCACTAAATGGCTGTGAACTTGTACCTTCTGTTCTGTGGCAAAGCAGTTATCTGTTCTATAAGAAAAGTGTTACTTAAAGTATGGCTGCCCTTATATTAAGTGAAAAATAGGTGGATGTTCATCATGTTTCACTGTTTCAGTCATTACACTTGGGTTATCCTGCTGGCAGGCTACACGCAGTCAGCCTGAATTCCAAAGTCTAGGTCCGGCGTCGGTTGCTGTCGCCTCTTCCCTGACGTCAGTGTGCCAGGGGTATAAAAGATGCAGCCAATGCCATTTTCTTCAGTCTTTCTTGCCATGCGGTGCCTAAAGCAAAAGCAGTTCGCAAGTGGCGGTCGGCCGACTCCTGAGATTTTCAAAATCGAATTTCAGATCCGAAGTCTTCCTTAAAGCTAAGTACCCCATTGGGGAAACTTTTTTCTTGCTCCAGACCGATGTCAGAAAAAGTTAACAATTGTATTTCTTGTGGGAAGCAAATACCTCATAAGGATTTTCATTCTTACTGTGTTCCTTGCCTAGGCCCTTATCACAACGTTGCTAGTTGTCAGTTTTGTGCTAGATTTAACCAATGCACTATTAAGCGTCGGTACGATTTTGCCTTTCATTACTTTGGCCGAAGATTCAATTATATAATGCCGTCAGAACAGCTGACGACCGGAGTTTATAAAAAGCGCAAGGAAAAAGAAAAGGACAGGCATCTGAGGTCCAAAACTGATGACGAGGCTTCCGCCAAGCCAGTCACCGGTTCACCGGTTCTCAGTGAGGCGGTTTCACAGCCCCTGATGCCTGCTACCTCAGAGCCACAGCCTGCTGCCGATTCCCACGTGGAGCCAGCTAGGCCTCTGGATACTCAAGGTATTGGACACTCGGAAACTATTCCCTCAGATGGGTCCAGAGCTGCTGAGCAGGCATCAGCTTCTGAGGGTGTTTTCAGACCTACACAATTATATGTAAAGCCTACCTCAGCTTCTAAAGCAAAGTCTAAAGCAGCTCTAAAGACAAAGAAACAAGTACAGCATTCTTCTGGACAGACTTCCATGCCTAAAAAATAGATGCTCAAAATGGCCGAAGACCTAATTACCTTGATCAGGGGTTCCCATCCCCCTCCTGATAAGAGGCCTAGGCAAGAGACAGAATATGAATCTTAAGATCAGGTTTCCATTTCCTCTGACTCCTCTTCTGAACAGGAATACTCTTTTCCTCCCTATTAGGATTCTGATGCTGAAGAATGTATCCCTTCAGCTTCTCCTCCTGAGGATTATTCTTTTGGGGAAACACTGCATACCATGAGGAAGCACTCCCACTGGGAGAGCCAAGACTACTCAGAATCAAAGAAAAGGCTTAGAAATTTTCTTTTACTACCTCAGCACAGGCCTCTTGCTATTCCCCCTGTGTTAGACATTGTAGATGATGTATTTTCAGAGTCCGGCCTTTCTCCTGACTCTTTACCCCCTGCCCCCTGTTAAACCAGATAGATTCTACAGGGTTCCAGATTCACATAAATTTATTTATAAAAACCCTGCTGCTGACCCAGAAACTATTTCTCAGGGTCCCAATGGGGTCAAGGCTTCTACTGAAAAAAACCCTATCCCCTCTGATAGGGATTCAAGGGCACTAGACAGATGGGGGAAAAAGGTTTACACTTCTGCTACTTTGGTTGTGAGGGCTTTAAATTCTCAATTTCATATGCTTAAATATCAGCAATATCTTATGTCACTGCTTAAACAGAAAATGCTGGCAAATTCTGATTGTGCAGAAAATAAGGAAATGCATGAGTTTTTGCATGCAACTGAACAAGTGGGAAAGCATACATTGCAATGTGGTTTTGATTCTCTGGAAGCCTCTTGCAGGGCAGCAGTTACGGGTTCTGTCATTAGGAGGCATGCTTGGTTAAAGGAACAGAATCGGCCTGATCATGTTAAAGCAAAATTATTAGATGCTCCATTACAGCATGATACTTTATTTGGTATTAAAGCAGAGGAGGTGTTGAAGAAAATGGAGGACAAACGAAATCTATGCAAACAGTAAAGGATTTCTTACAGGTACAGCCACCCAAGTTTAGCAGGAACTGGCTTACAAAGAATTGGTCCTTTCCAGTGTCGGGCAGGCCACAAAGAGGTAGATACAGACACCCCAGAGGCAGATCCCAGCCCCAGGGCTCATACAGGCCTAAACAGTGGGGCGCTTCTACCTTCAAAAGCGGAGAAGACAAATCACAGCCATACAGTAAACAGTCCCAATGACTTTCCTCTGCCAGCACCAAGCACTTCTCTTTTGGCAGCCCCCTTAGGGGGAAAACTAGCACTTTTATCTCAAAATTGGCACATGATCACCCAGGACAAATGGGTCTTGAATATAGTGTCCCAGGGATACAGGTTCCACTTTCACACCCTGCCAAGGGCAAAAGCTATGCCAGACCTGCCACACAATCAATGGGGCAGAGGCACAAAAACAAGTTTCATCTCTCATGGACATGAGGGCCATTCAGCAAGTACCACAGCAAGAGTAAGGACAAGGATTTTACTCAAGACTTTTCTTGGTACCCAGAAAGGACAAAGCCTGGAGACCAATACTGGATCTGTCTATTCTAAATACATTTCTGGATGTTCCAAAATTCAAAATGTTGATTCTGCAGCAGCTTCTGCCCATGCTGGGCAAGAAGGCTTCGCTTGTAACATTGGACCTAAAAGAGGCATACCTGCTTGTCCTGATCAGACAATCTTGCAGAAGATACCTCCGATTCATAGCTGGCTCAATCAATTATCTGCACTGCCCTTTGGCTTATCTACTGCACCCAGGGTATTCACAAAATGCCTGACACCAGTAATTGCATTCTGCAGTCAAAGAGGAATTCAAATATATCCTTACTTGGATGATTGCCTTATTCAAGCAGAGAACAAGGACATTCTACTAAAGCACCTGGCATTTGTAAAAAGATTGTTAATTTGCCTAGGGTACACAGTAAACGAAAATAAATCAAAACTAGTACCCTCTCAAGAGATAATATTCCTGGGTGCAAGCTTAAATACAACTGCCCAGATGGCTTATCTCACGCCAGACAAACAAAGGCAACTGACTTCTTACTTCAAAATGTTGGCAACAAAGACCCAGTTATCTGCAAGAAAAAATCTGCAGGCTTTGGGCTTCATGGCATCCTGCATTCTGCTAATTCCATATGCCAGACTGCATATGAGGAAACTACAATGGTATCTAAAAAGTGTTCGGACTCAACCTTGCCACAGCCTGGAAACATCATTTACCCTCATTCCTTGCCTGCAACAGGAGTTTCAATGGTGGGCACAGGCCTGTCACCACAACAAGGGACAGCCATTCACCCTACCTACAGCCAGACAGTCAATAACAACAAATGCATTAGAATATGCCTGGGGGGCCCACATGGCAGGAAAATGTATTCAGGGCACATGGCCTACAAGCCAAATGCATCTTCATATCAATCAAAAAGAGATGCTGGCTGTTCAGAATGCCCTGACAGCTTTCAAGGATCTACTTCATTCAGGACAATTACTAATAAGGACGGACAATACTACAGTCATGTGGTACATAAATAAGCAAGGAGGCATACATTCCTACCCCCTCTGCAGACAAGCCATGGCTTTGTGGGACACAGCATTGACTTATCAAGTACACCTGCAAGCACAATTCCTGCCAGGAAAGAAAAATACTCTGGCAGATGAACTAAGCAGAAACCTCATGGATCCCCATGAGTGGAAACTGGATCCACAAGTCTTCAGCATGATAACAAAGAAATGGGGATGCCCAGACATAGATCTATTTGCCTCCCCTCACACCTGCCAACTACAGAGATTCTGCACAAGGACTTATCACAAGCAAGCATGGAAAGTGGATGCTCTAGCATTCAGCTGGAAAACCCTAACAGTATATGCCTTTCGTCCTCTGCCTCTCCTCCCCAAGGTACTCCTAAAGGTCAGACAAGAGAAGCCAAAAATGATTCTGATTGCCCCAGACTGGCCCCGCCAGCACTAGTACCCAATCCTAAAGAGCTTGTCTCTAGGCCCAGCCTGGACATTACCTCTAATTCCTCACTTACTGACCCAACGAAACAATCAGATCCTGCACAGCCAACTCAGGACCCTAAATCTGGCAGCATGGTGGATAATGTAGCCATTCAAAACACACCTTTCTCTAAAGCAGTGATGGATGTTGTTTTGGAGGCCAGGAGGCCCAGTACCAGAAAATGTTATGCAGAAAAATGGAAGAGATTCTGTGCTTGGAACCAGGCACAAGGAATTGACACGTTTGTACCAAATATTCCTCAGATTTTACAATACCTAACTGAGATGCTGGACAAAGGCCTATCCTTTTCATCAATTAAAATCCATGCCTCTGCCATTTCAGCTCATTACAATATGGAACCACCTATTTTTTCTCATCCGTTGCTAAGGCAGTACCTCAGAGGGGCCAAAAACATAAGACCTCCAAGGAGAGCACCAATACCTGCATGGGACCTCAATTATGTCTTGGAAAAACTCACACTGCCGCCTTTTGAGCCAGCCAGTACAGCTGAAATAAAATTCTTATCATGGAAAACAGCTCTGCTCCTAGCAATAACCTCTGCAAGATGAATCTCAGAGTTACAGGCACGCATGGCTGTGGAACCTTTTATCATTTTCCATCCAGACAGGGTTTCTCTGAGGACGAACCTGACATTTATGCTTAAGGTAGTGTCCAGTGTGGCCCTTAACCTGACCATTCATTTGCCCACTTTTTATCCAAAGCCACAGAATAAGGGTGAGACACTCCTGCATTCTTTGGACATACACAGACAGCTACGCTTCTACTTGGATAGAACTAAAGCTTTCAGAAAAACTGAGCAACTCTTAGTGGCATATGCTGCAGGATCACAAGGAAAGGCTATCTCAAAGCAGACTATTTCAAAATGGATAGGCCACTGCATTCATTTCTGCTATTCACAACATGGCAAATCAGTGCCTAAGGGCATTAGGCCACATTCAGCCAGAGGAGCAGCCACTTCAGCAGCCTTCCTCAGAGGAGTACCAACCAAAGACATTTTAGGGGCTGCAACTTGGAGTTCAGTGCAGTTCTGCAAGGCCTAATAGCCTCTCCTAATCCTATTTAGACCCAGCCACCCAACCTCAGCTTTGGGATTCAACCCAAGTGTAATGACTGCAACAGTGAAACACGATGAACATAGTACAGTTGTGTACCTACCATAAATGTAGATGTTCGAGTGTATTCAATGTTGGAGTCCTGGTTACCCACCCACCATCCCCCTTTCTTTGCTGGGACTTATCTGTACTTCTCTATCCTATACAACCTATGTGGTGTATTTGCGTGTAGAGGAAGGAAATGTTTGCTTTACTGCATGCATACTTAATGGCATAATTTTTAGCCTACCAATTTGGGGGCACCTGACATCTGGGGCAAGAAAAACTGAAGAAAATGGCGTCGGCTGCATCTTTTATACCCCTGGTGCACTAACATCAGGGAAGAGGCGAAAGCAACCGACGCTGGACCTAGACTTTGGAACTCAGGCCGACTGCAGGTAGCCTGCCAGCAGGATAACCCAAGTGTAATGACTGCAACAGTGAATACACTTGAACATCTACATTTATGGTAGGTACACAACTGTACTTTCTTGAAGTGCAACAAGGCACACAGCCTTGAAATAATGTTATGCTTTTTTTATTTATAGACCTAGGAGACTGAGTAAAAGGAAAATAACGAGAAGAATGGAAACAGGTAAGGCTGGAAACAAAACTCTCTTGATGCTCATTTAGGTTTTCTCCTTAATGTGTATTATCATGAAGTGAAACATGAAGTGGCATAGAATATTTAAATGCAGATTGAGACATGCAGCTAAAGCTGAAAGGTGGTGGGGAATGGTAGTTAACTCCCCCACATTACTGTGGTTCTTAAACCTGCATACAGTAAAGTAACGTTTAGCATGGAGTCAAGCTGTCAGAAATTCTGTGGTACTAAAAAAAAAAAATCATTGAATGGCATGTTTGCATTATTTTTGAAACACGACACACTATATTTGTTTTTGTTTTATGTCCTGATTCTTTTTAAATTCCATCACCTTACTAAAGAAACTTTGTAATGCAGTACTCCATGAAACTGTCAGCTCTACAGCTCTGAGATTTGTTATCTGAGGGATGAATAAAATCAGGCTTTAACAACTTCTCATATGTATCTAGAGCCCCATGCATCATACATAGAGTGGCAACTTACTCCTTACACTGGCTGCTTATTTTGTCCAGTAATAGATGCTTGCTTTGCAGATGTGTGCACTGCATTCATCTGTCCAGCACCATCTCCCATTGGTTCTTAATTAAGTTAACTCAAAATTACAGGGCTGCAGTAGTTAGTGCTGCTGCCTCAAAGATCCTTGCTGACTAGTTCAATCCTGGCTGATATGCCCTATAAGAAGTCTGTATGTTTCCCTGTGCTCTTGTGGTTTTCACCAGTCTACAGTTTGCACTTGATCTCCATTACATCATCAAAATCTCTCTTAAACGAATGGCATTTCATCGAAAATGGGAGCACACGCAACATTGTGATAACTGCAACATTTCTAATGAAAGACCAATTTATAATAGACTCTGTGAAGTTCATGTTGCAAACATCTCCATTTTTACAGCAAGTAACTTTACCACTGAGATGAAAGGAAAGGCACGCCCTTTTTTGCATTGAACTTAGGTTTGTAGGCATCACCTTTGGTATGTCTGTACAATGCAATTTATGACATTGTTTTCCATTCACACTTTTTTTTTCTATTCACTTACTCTAGAAATGCTGAACTTTTCCCTTGAGAATCTCTAGAGTTTTGTATAGTTTCTCTCAGTGGTTTACTTTGCCTTTTTTTGTCTTCATCTAATCAAATTGTTATGTTTTTTTTCAACCACAGAAAGTGGCAGAATTTGTTTTATAAACAGCAAGAATTTCTTAGTTCAGGCAGCTCCTGCATACTCGTTCTGCCATCCAGAGGCATCAGTTTTCCTTTGTATAAGATGCTGACTCATCTGTGACTGAGCTCACTGACTTAGCGGTGGCTGTATAGTTTGAGCAACCAAATTTTTTTACAGTTATAATTGGAGGGAGAGGAGTCAGCACTGCAAACACTTTGCTGTGTGGATTCTTACTGGGTCAAAATTCTGAAATGTCATGGTTGGTAAGATGTAAATAGTCAGCAAGGTAAGTTACTAAAAGTAGCAACATGAAATTTCATGCCAGCCTAATGCGCTGGACACAGAGAAGGCAGCATAACATCTAAATGACATGCAAAGGGAAAAATGGCTAAGTTATGTTTTATTTATAAATGACAGATTGGAAATCATTTTAATTGCCAGTGTGGAGCTGACAGATGTTGCCAACGTCTTTCTGAGTGCTGAAGTGTTAACTGGTGATTTGCTTAATTACTTAACCTGAGTGAAGATTAACATGAACTCACCACAGTAGGATTACAGGATGTCACTTTTGAAAGCTGCGATGAGAGAACGAACAGTGATTCTGTGTTAGAAGACCACCACTTCCCACCAAAAGTTCATAACCTGTTGAAACTGCAGCTGAATCTGTATAAAGCCTAGCTGATGTTAATGAAGAAGGTAGTAGTAAATCACATTTGCAAACTTTATTGTCTTCAGAGCTTGCCAAGAGATTTAGTGTTGCTAGTTTTTCATAACTGAATAAAACTGGAATAGCTTTTTTAAGCACCTTTATTGAATTATCACTTGTGACATAGGCAAACATATATTTATATGAAAGTATTCAAAGTTTATTAACAAGTACACATTTATAAACATTATACATCACATATATTGTTATAAAGTATGTAAGCAACATTACGTAAACCTCGTTCTTCCTCCAAAACCGTTTCTGTATGTATTATTCCCACAATTTCCATTTTTTTCTGTACAATTTACTCCTACTGTTTTCTAAAGATCCCACTTTCTTGTTCTTTATCTCTGTTACTATATTCACTACTTCAAGTGTAGTTGGTTTAGATTTTGATTTCTATTTTTAAGTAATTGTTTTTTTAGGAGCCACCAGAATTAAATGTGACAAGGCCTTATTATGTCTAGGCAGTTCAGATCCTGTATCCCAGCTATAAAAAAAAAATAATTTCCTTAGTTACACTCATTTACTGATCTAGTGTTCCTGATAGAGTACTCTGTATTTTTTTTTAAGTCTGCTAGCTCAGAACACTGCCAAAACATGTTCCCAGTTACCTCTTTCTTCCCCATTACACCTCCAACATTTGTCGTCTGTCTGTGGAGAAGATATTTATAGAGTCTGCTTGAGGTAACACTTAGCAAAAATCCTAAATCTTCTAGATTATTGCATGTTTGGGAGCCATACATGTATCCTCCCATTGTTTCTTTGTGAATTGCATATTTAATCTCTCATGCCTATCTTTTCTGACCCTGAATTATCACTTGTGACATAGGCAAACATATATTTATATGAAAGTATTCAAAGTTTATTAACAAGTACACATTTATAAACATTATACATCACATATATTGTTATAAAGTATGTAAGCAACATTACGTAAACCTCGTTCTTCCTCCAAAACCGTTTCTGTATGTATTATTCCCACAATTTCCATTTTTTCTGTACAATTTACTCCTACTGTTTTCTAAAGATCCCACTTTCTTGTTCTTTATCTCTGTTACTATATTCACTACTTCAAGTGTAGTTGGTTTAGATTTTGATTTCTATTTTTAAGTAATTGCTTTTTTTAGGAGCCACCAGAATTAAATGTGACAAGGCCTTATTATGTCTAGGCAGTTCAGATCCTGTATCCCAGCTATAAAAAAAAAATAATTTCCTTAGTTACACTCATTTACTGATCTAGTGTTCCTGATAGAGTACTCTGCATTTTTTTTAAGTCTGCTAGCTCAGAACACTGCCAAAACATGTTCCCAGTTACCTCTTTCTTCCCCATTACACCTCCAACATTTGTCGTCTGTCTGTGGAGAAGATATTTATAGAGTCTGCTTGAGGTAACACTTAGCAAAAATCCTAAATCTTCTAGATTATTGCATGTTTGGGAGCCATACATGTATCCTCCCATTGTTTCTTTGTGAATTGCATATTTAATCTCTCATGCCTATCTTTTCTGACCTCTCCTCATTGATTTCTGGAGTTATTGTCCAATATTTTATATGTCCTACTTATTATCCCTTTTTTAGTAGCAGCTTCTATTGTATATTCAAGTACAAACTCAACCAATTCAGGTTTTTCCTTTTAGGATGTATCTGTACTTTGATATCAATCTCTAATAGGGAAGGCAATCACTAGCCTGCTGTCCAAATGTCTTCTTGGCTTTGTCCTTTTCTATTACCTTTCCCCGTCTTTTTTCCCAATATCACGATTCCTTTGTCAGCTTCCTCCAATAAATTCCAATCCTGTCTTGCCAATTCTCTGTCCCCCTATATGCAGTCATCCCTATCGAGAGATTCTATTTTTTTTTCATTTCCTTTGTTGGCTTAGTTGTTGGTGTACTTTCTGCTGCTTTATGAATATGAATATAATATTATGTATGATTGTTATTCTCCTCAAGGATCTGCACCCAGAATACTATTCTTTCCTTATTTCCTAAATTACCATCCTGCTTCTTTTATTATTTTTATTTGTTTTACATTTGGTTACCTGGAAAGTCCAACTGGACACAAGTCCTTTTTCAGCAGAGGAATGGGGAGAAAAGTTCCAAAATAAAATAAAAGAAATCCTAGAGAATCCTAAAAAATCCTAGAAAAATGTGTCCATCTTCAACTCCTTCCCCATCTCTTAGATAACAACCTATTAACTCCTACCCAGCATGGATTCAGATCCCATCACAGTACCATGACAGCCCTCCTATCCTTCCTAGAAACTGTGAATAAAGCTAGAGACTCTGGCCTCACTGTATCTACCATCCTACTCAATCTCTCTAAGGCCTTTGACACTATCTCTCACAACCTACTTCTTACTAAGCTATCTAAACTAAACCTTTCATCATCATCTCTTACTTGGTTTACCAGCTATCTCTCCAATAGGCAACAAGCTGTCAAGTGGAAGAAAGCCACCTCCTCCTTTCTCAACACCCCCACAGGTGTCCCACAAGGTTCTATTCTGGGCCCCCTCCTCTTCAATGTTTTCATTAATGACTTTTTTCACTCTATCCCTCTTGCAAACATTATTCAATATGCAGATGATTCCACAATTATCTGTGCTGCCACATCCATCCCAACTCTTTTAAAACTTACTCAAGATGCCTTCTCCTCCACAGAACAGTGGAAGAAAGACAACCATTTAGCACTTAATGCTGCAAAAACTAAACTAATGATATTTACTCCCTCTAAAACTGATAACTTTGATAAAAATTTATTCTCCATCACCAGCCAAAATAACACCTCTTGAGCTGGTATCTGAAACCAAACTACTAGGAGTCCAAATCGATGACAAGCTTAAATTCAACTCCCATCTACTACTAAACATAAAAAAGCCACCAAAAACTTGGCATGCTCTACCGACATAATCGGTTCCTCACCTCATCTACAAAACATACTCGTTCTACCACATTTCTCCTTCCCTCCCTTCTCTATGGTGCCCCTCTTCTAACAAACCTACAATCATCTGTCAAAACAAAACTGTCCTCTTGCTACAATAAAATAGCCAGATTTGCCACCGGCAACAAATCATCAACCCATCACTGTGCACCTCTCCACAAACTAAACTGGCTAGAACTTCCCAACTACCTCTCCTATACTCAGCTCACCTATGCTCATAAACTCATATTCCAACCATACCTCTGTCCCTCCCTCTCAACTACCTTTAAAATGCACCACACACAAAGACTTCTAAGATCAAACAATCAAAACCTAATTGAGGTTTACAGACCCCTCCTCCCCCCCAGGACAAAACCTCCTGTCCTTCTCACTAGCACGCCTATGGAACTCCCTTCCCCCCTCCATTCGTACAACCACTAGCCTCCCATACTTTAAAAAATTACTTCACTCTCATCTAACATCAACATGGCAATGCTCCTGCTCCCATCCCCCATAACCTACTCTCCACTCTTTAATCTCTTCTCCTTCTTACAAATCCCAGATAGCAAACCTAGCAATCTCTTAGCCTAGTGCATTTAACTACCTATCCCACTAAAAAAAAAAAAAAATTCTACTTTTAATACTTTTGCATTTATTACTTTTGATTAAAATATATTTGATCTGTCTTATAACCAGAAATTGTACAATGTTACTCTCTGTAATCTTTATGTAATCTATGTGTGGAACTTAATCTTTGTATAATCTGTATGTGGAGCTTTTCTCCCCAGGACTCAATTGAAAACGGGTTCTTTAGGCCCAATGGACTATCCTGGTTAAACAACTGCAAATAAATAAATAAATAAATATATAAATAAATAAATGTTGATGTATATATAAAGACATTTATGTATGACACAGAGAAATGTATCATATTTACACAAATAGAGTAAAAGTATTGTGCACATATTTGTGCATACATGCTCCACATAGATCTCAGAGAAAATGCAAATAAACAGTAAATTTACAAACTAAAAATGGCTATGTTAACATAGTCATAGCTAAAAATCATTAGACGGCAATGCACATAGACAAAAATATGAGGTGTAGGCTATATCCATTCAAATATTTGTATTAGTTGCAGAATTAGAAACTTAGGAAAACAGAAACTAACCATGACTAGTGCAAGAGCATAGCTCTGTTTTGGATAAGTTTTAAAGATCTGATATTGTCAATTTTCATTATGTCCTCAAACCTGTGGGTTCGGATGTGATCCTTTTATCTGAATCGGCTGTTGTAATAGCTAGTGGCAAGCAAAAAACTCTCGCTCTTTACTTACCCATAATGTACCCTTCTCAGTTACCTCAAATCTCGTTTGCCTCTTTGAGAAGAAATGTTTTTTCCAATTGCTCTCGAACAGCTAAGTGAATTTTTAATAATTTTTTCTATTATTTTTAACTTTTAAAACTCCAGACTCCTTTGAATAGTTTTAATTAAATTATATTTTATCTCCTTACCTTAGTGACAGCCTTTTTTTCTATAGTTTAACATCTTTCACTCTTCTAATGTTTTTTTGTACGAAAGTGCCTTACAATACTATTGTTAGTGTCTTCTTTTCTTCTACACTTTCTACAGTAACCTTTTTTCACATTTTTGGTAAATTTTCTCTTTAGTCCTTTTATTTTCTCTTTTATATATAAAAAGTTTACTATTCTTAGTAGAATATTCCCTTTCTCTTCTAGACTGGAATTTTTGGCTGTAGTAATGGCAGATCAAGATAAGCTGTCTGGCTTTATAAAGTGTGAAATGCAATCACAAAATACTTTTTAATGCCTTGCATACTGTGGTGTGTGTGTGTGTGTGTGTGTGTGTGTGTGTGTGTGTGTGTGTGTGTGTGTGTGTGTGTGTGTGTGTGTGTGTGTGTTGCCTTGGTCCCCTTCACCTTCAGTTGGACTGTGCTATCTGTCACACCTTCGAGCACATGGCCCTGGTTGAACACAAAATTAAACTTATATTGAAAGGTCTTTTGCCTTCCTCCTTTGGTGAGGAAATTACTGGAGCTACGCCAAAAGAAAAAGTAAAAGGAAAAGAAAAGTCTAGACAATCTAGCCCTGCTTCTTCCTTGTCCTCCAAAGTTTCCGACAACAGAAGAAAAATACCTTTTTTGGAGCAGACTGCTCCCTTGGATCCAACTAAGAAAAAGATCAAGACATCGGTTCCGACAACTTCATCGGATCTGAAGGCAAAGAAGCTGGAATCTGTAGACCTGACTATTTCTGATCGACCCAAACAGGCAAGAAAGACACCCTCCTATGATCTCATTCCTTTTAGAGTTCCATCTCCCTTCCTGGAGAGACTTAAATCTCTTTCAGTCATGTCGACTCACTGTTCCAGGAGTCTCACCAAAGAAGATACTGAGAGACTTGTGGAGAAGATTCTGTGGGCGCTGGGTCTGTCAGGGGCTCCTTCAGCTTCTACCTCTTCAGGTCAGGAGTTCTGTGCATCATCTACCCCTCCCCTTCTTCCTTCTCAAACTTCCATCAAAGAATCAGAGCCTTCAGATTCAACCCATCTGATGTTATCTGTGTCAGATCCTAGGATCTTTTTTTTCCTCTAATCTGACATTTTCTCTCAGTTCTTTGGCCCAGATGGAGCCAGAGACCTCTTGGAGTCGAAGTGGCCTTGTCAACTCTGAGGTGACTGATTTGGCCCCAAGATTTTTGGAGCCATCTCTACTCCGCAGACCCTCGGTTTGGACCATTTTGGTCTGGCTTCGACCTTGGGGAGATTGTCCTCCAAGCAGGAGGGGTCTACAACTAACAGGCAAACCCTCACAGATCCGGGATCCATTCCTTCTCAAGGACAATCAGCTTCGAGGGTCTGGGGAGAGCCATGTCTGTCAATTTGGGCCCAAGATTTTTGGAGCCATCTCTACTCATCAGATCCTCGCCTCAGACCAGTTCGGTTTGGCTTCGACCTCAGGGAGATTGTCCTCCAAGCAGGAGGGGTCTACAACTGACAGGCATGCCCTCACAGATCCGGGATCCCTTCCTTCTCAAGGATGCTCAGCCTTTGAGGCTCTGGGGAGAGCCATGTCTGCCTCTACAACTCAGACACTGCTCTTACCCCCTTGGAACAGCAACCTTCACCTTTGACAACTGTGCACACGGCTTCTCACTTGGATCTTCCTCAAGGACAAAGGGCACCAAAACCTCAGATTTCCCAACAGGGTTCTCCCACCTCTTCTAATACCTATCTGGAACATCCCACTGAAGAGGTAGAGGTTCCTAAGAAGAGGACGTGTAAAAGGAATCACCTGGCCTCCACTGAGGAATCCTGACCTCCACTGAGGAATCCATCACTGAAGACATGGACTTTGAGGACAAAGGATCCCCAAGCTCACCTCCTGATGATGTCTCTTTTGGAAACATCCTAGCAATCCTAAAATAGAGAGGTGGCTGGTAGCCCAGCAATCCTTCTTCTGAGGAGTCTATGTATCTGGTGGTGTCTGGTGCTTGTCCATATACCTCCTGGGTGACACCGCCCGCCGATGAGCTCATTGAGTTGATCTCTTGATGAGCAGACTCCATTGAACCTATTTCCCAGAGACCAGATAAATTTATTATGACCCCAGAGGACAAAGAGTTCTAGACAACAGGTGTACTGGTAGATGCCATGATTGTGGCAACAGCCACTAAGAAGGAACTTGCTGAGGAAAGTTATTCTATCCATACCCCCTAACAAGGAGTCCAGGATGATGCATAGATTTGGGGAGCATGTTTACACATCAGCAACATTTGCTCTAAGGTCCCTGAATTATTGCTCAGATTTTATGATATTGCAAAGTGATATGATCAATGAGCTATCAAATACCCTTTCAGAAGCCATGTCTGAAAAAGTACAAAACTCAGATGCTTCTCAGCTGTCCATGCTACAGACCATATCTAACTCCTCCATGAGGCTCATTTCTTATGTAACTGAAGGAATGAGTAGAGCAGTAGGTTCAGGCATATATAGAAGGAGACATGCCTAGATGCACTTATGTGACTTCGTGGACCCTTTCAAGTCTTTGTCAATGCTCTTTTTGACGACTCTTCCCTGTTTGGCTCTAAAATCAAAGAGACCTTGTCCAGGTGTGAGAAGGATGGGAAGACCCTATGTGCTGTTGGTGTACATTTTTCCACTCCTCAGAAATCTTATTCCAAGAATCAGAGAAGTAGTGGAAATATGTGGTTCAAGAAATTTCAAGGGTCTTTCAGAACACATGTGGAAGTAGTCCCCCTAGAGGCAGAGGGGGAACTCTAATGGAAGATGCCATCTTCACAGCAGAGGTCCAAAAAATCAAGAGACCGGGGTTGACTGTCCCTGCACCAGAGAGCCTGGCTAGAAATAACATCCAATATATGAGTGCAGAAGATCATTTGCAGAGGATACTTTATACCCTTTTCCCTTTCTTCTCCCAAAACAGAAAAATACCCGATATCCTACCCTGTTAGAGGTATCAAGCAGCCATTCAGATTCAAAGGCTGCTAGAAAAGAGTCATCCAAGAGGTCCCCCCAGACCAGAGAGAATATGGAACTTACTCAAGGTTCTTTTTCATATCAAAGAAGACAGGGGAGTGGAGACTGATTTTTGATCTCAGCAAATTGAATAAATCAGTTTGATACAGCACCTTCTGGAGCATCACAGTTCAGTCCATTTTTTTGTTCTTGGAAAAGGACAATTGGATGTGGTCTATAGACCTTCAGGATGTGTACTACCACATAAAGATGGACAGAGGATCCAGAAGGGTACTTATGCTTTTGGCTAGGAGCCACTCATTACCAGTTCAGAGCACTGCCCTTTGGTCTCACCACAGCCCCCAGAGTTTTCACCAAATGGAAGGCAGTAGTAGCAGCTCATCTCAGACTGCAAGGATTCCATGTGTTTACATATTTGGAGAACTGGATAATATCCTCCCAAACAGGCATCTACTACTAAAAGCAAGAGATAATGTTATCTAAACTTGTTCTGATCTAGGAAAAACTGGAAATAATGAGAAATCATTACTAGAAGCCACTGAATGTTTGGAATGTATAGGAACAATTCTAAATACAAATGAAACAATAGCTTCCCTTCCACCTGCAAGAGTAAAACAATAGCTTCCCTTCCACCTGTGAGAGTAAAAACTGTCAGCAGTAAAAAGGTTTCTGCATGTCTGATTCTTCAAGCAGTAGGATCTGCAGTGGCAGCAATATTTGTTCCACTGGTGAGATTTCACATGAAACTTTGGCAGAGCCTTCTTGCAGCACAGTGGTCAATTCTCTGCCAACCAGTGTCGACCCACATAAGAATCACCAACATTTGCAAGAGAAACCCATTATAGAGGATTCAAGCAGTCAAGTTCTACATGGCTGTCCATTTATTCCCCACAGCCGATGGCCATAGTGACCACGGATACTTCCAAGTTAGGGTGGGGGTGCATTTTCTGGGGAATAGAGTCCAAGGCACTTGGTCCCCCGAAGAGGCCAACTTTTATATCAGTATCCTAGAGATGAGGGGAGTGCTACTAGTGTTGCAGGTTTTCCAGAATGCTCTCTCCTTGGGGGCAATTCCAGTTCAAACAGACATGTCAGTAGTCTGGTACATCAACAAACAAGGAGGAGCCAGATCCTATCCACTGTATCAAGAAGCACTAAGAGTGTGGCAATGGGTGATCCCATCCAACCGCTTCCTCATAGCAATGCAGATTCTGGGGAACTCCAGTTTGATAGCAGACAAATTGAGCAGATGTATTGTGATGCCTCACGTGTGGTCACTCAATCACATAGTTGCAAAAAGGATATTCCACAAATGGGGCCAGGTTTGCTGTGATCTTTTTGCCTCTCCCATAAACAAGTGCAGGAACTATTTTCCCTAAGGGACTCTCTTTTCATGATTGGCCCCCAGTCTCCTGTATGCCATTCCTCCAATCCTATTAACCCCAAATTTGTGAAGAAAGCAAGCAGGTTGAAGAGCAAAGTAAACCTCCTTGTACCATACTGGCCTCATCAGATTTGGTTTCCCTTCCTTTGGCTTCATTTACCAACACAATCATGGCTCCTGGATCTAACTCTGGACCTCCTGTCTCACCCGACAAGTATGCTTCACCCCGACATTCCAAACCTATATATATATATATATATATATATATATATATATATATATAGGGTCTACATTACATTGTCGAACTTCAAAAAGTTCAAATGATGTAATATCGAACCCAAATGTCCGAAACATGAAAATAGCGAACACACAGGACAGCGATTTTTTTCCCAGGGGAAAAAATCGCTGTTCACTAACAAAAAAAAAACTGCAACCATAAACTTAGGCTTTGGCCCCCGCCCCACATCCCCCATACTTAAATATACCAACTCTGAGATCGCAACACAGTAGAGGAAACAACAAAGCACCAAAAACGGCCCACCAATTTATTTCCCTGGGGAAAAAATCGATGTGCCGTGGCTTTGCTATTTTCATGTTTCTGATATTTGGGTTCGATATTACATCGTTCAAACTTTTTGAAGTTTGACAATGTAATGTAGTCCGTATATATATATATATATATATATATATATATATATATGTATATATATATATATATATATATATATATATATGTATATATATATATATATATATATATATATATATATATATATATATATATATATATATATATCTGTGTGTGTGTATGTGTGTATGTGTGTATATATTTTATATATATATATATATATATATATATCTATATATATATATATATATATGGTCTTCTATTCAGAAGCCTGAAACATCATAAGCCTGAAAATCAAAATCCTGAAACCAAAGCCTGAAAATTCAGAATCCTGAAAACTCAAAATCCTGAAAGCCCAAAATCCTGAAAGACCAAAATCCTGAAACTCAAAATCCTGAAAACACAAATAATGTTAATATGTCACTATAAAGACACTAATATCTACCAACTGACCCTGACCCTATCCTAACCCTAAGGTCCGTCACTATCGACACTCACCTGACCCGCTCTAACTCTAACTCACTTAAACCGCCTCTAACCCCAATATTTGTCACTATTGCATACATGCCTAACCTGCCTAACCCTAACTCACTTAAACCACCCCTAACCCTAAAATAAAACCAACCCACACTTACCTGACCCCAACGCATGACCTAACACCACAGGGCTAACAATAGCAGTGCCACAATGACATCAGTATGTCTATTTTGTGTTTTCAGGATTTTGAGTTTCAGGATTTTGGTCTTTCAGGATTTTGGGCTTTCAGGATTTTGAGTTTTCAGGATTCTGAATTTTCAGGCTTTTGGTTTCAGGATTTTGATTTTCAGGCTTATGATGTTTCAGGCTTCTGAATGGGAACCATATATATATATATATATATATGTGTGTGTGTGTGTGTATATATGTATATATATATATATATATATATATATATATATATATATATATATATATGCATATATATATATATATATATATATATATATATATATATATATATATATATATATATATATAAAATATATGTGTATATGTATATATATATATATATATATATATATATATATATATATATATATATATATACACAATAACAACACATACATATGTATATGTATGTATGTATATATATATATATATATATATATATATATATATATATATACATACTACAGGTACACATAGTGACCCCTACGCTTATGTAGTAGGTATTGTCACCCTAGGCAGTTTCAGGATTGCAAACCATGTATCCCCTGCATGTTAAACCCCCTGCACATTTTCAGAAAGCCAAAATACTTTTCAGTATCGGTTTTGTTTTGGTCTTGTCCAATTTTTGGAATATCCCTCACGGGATAAGTAACCTGTGTAAATAGTAGAATGGGTATGACAACATGATGTCCAATCCTGTAGATATCTGGACACAAGTTAGAACGTGAAGTAGAGGTCCAAGACACTGTCCAGACCTAAGTGGTCATGCATAACCTAGTAACCAGGATAAAACACCTTCCCGTGACGCACGTGTCCTGACACGAATAGGCGGGAGAATATATTGCACACATTCGCATAGTGGCAAACGGCAGAAGGATGAGGAAGATGCCGACATTAACAGGATAACCCTGATGAAGTGTGAGGGATACTTACTGTGTGCAGGCGTGACAGACCATACCTGTCAACCTGTGTGAGCTAGATATCTGGACAGAGCCATGAATACAAGTGAGACAAAGGTCCAAAAGCAGGTACAATTTGCAAAGATAGCTGCTAGAATTTATTCATTTATTTGCAGTTTGAGTACCCAGGAAGTCCACTGGGCCAATAAGTGCCCATTTTCAGTGGAGGCCCGGGGAGAAAAGCTCCATAAGCAATACAAGGAAATAAAGGTTACATAATGTTAAAGGTAAAATACAAGAGTAAAATTCATACAGTCGGGAAATACACATACATAAGATGTGCATAATAAGACAGTGCAAATCCAGATTTTTCTAGTGGTAATACAGATTTTTGCAATAATTACATACTTGGAGTCAAGTGAGTGTCAGCTAAGTCTGGTTAAGCTGGAGGGTAGAGAGGAGCAGGAGTATGGAGAGCTCAGAGGAGTGAGATCCCTAGAATTTATATCAGGTGAAAGGATGGATAAACATAAAAATATTATAGAATAACAGTTTGCACAATGGCATTAATGTCCGGAGTATGAAGTCTGAAACTCAACTGTCTGCCAGCAAGTTCCGACTTCTGTTGTTAATGCCGAGCTACTGCTGTGCCAGAACATAACAGCGTATTACAGAGGTCCGTACCATACCACTCAACTGTCCAGATATTCGCAGAGTGACCAGAGTGTTGGCTCATATTGTTGTTGTGTGCCTCTGACAATTTGCGTCTGTCCGTTAAATAGCTGAGGATTGACGTCACTAAATAATGAGAATTATTTGAGTTTAAGACTCCACATCCCGCAGAAAAGTCAAGCTAATGCAAAACCTAGTATTCTATCAACGTTCTAAGCTATTGTAAGGACAATAGTTAAAATGTGTCCCTATTCCTCTCCACATCATGTAGGGTTTGTGCAGATTTGTTGCTCTAAGAGGTTGAGAGGTATTGTCCGTACATATTTACAGTAACAACCCTCCACATTTGTGTAATGTACAACTGCATACCTGTAGTCACATCATGTCCAAGATAATAATCCCCGTATGAATGAATGCAGGTAATAGTCAAATGTGAATGGGACCCCCCCCCCTCACCCTGGAGTATGGACTGTAACAACCCCACCCATAATATGTACTGCCAACAGAATAAGCTGCTAACAGGTGCCCAAATACCTGTGTCTATAAATACAGGTAAAAATGTTCATAATAGGGAGAAACTCATTGTCCATATGCTTCGTCTGACATTTGTACTCGGCCAGGGAAGTTCTATACCTA
>NC_056732.1:1909229617-1909322117 GCF_019279795.1 Protopterus annectens
TGCATGTCTTATAAATAACGTCAATTATATGATTCATTAGCTTTCAGGGGATGTAATTAAAAATCACCTGTAGTCTGTCCCAGAGGAGGGTAGGGAATGGGGAAAGAGTTGGAATTAATATTATAGTTTTAAAAATGTAAAGGTTGCAATATGTACATAAAACAAGAATTATATATAAAGCACTGTTTTATAAAGTGTACTTTTGCATGTGTTATTATTGTATAAAAAGGTTAGCAGCATAAAAAGAACCATTTAGAACCATTTTTAGACTGTTTTTGTATTATGAGGGCATTGTATGTTTTGAAATTTACAGTAAGAAAAATATCAAAATTGAGACATTATTTAATCAGAGCCATGAAAATAACTGCAACTATCAGAATGCTTGCAGCACTGACTTTCTTAAAAGGACAGTCACCCAAGTAATATGTAGTATATCTCCTATTAACACAACAACTGCAATATATAAACTAGAAGAAAAGAAAAAAAATCATCCACAAAGTTATAAATAACAGTTCCTACTACTAGGAAGATTACATTCAAGCCCAATAACCTTTATAAGCTTTTGTGATGAAATTACTTTAAAATGCATTATCAAAAATTCTGTGTTACTGGATGACACAGAGGATTCTGATCAGGTCTCTTATCATAACCATTACTAAGTTGTTATATGTTTGATTAACAAATGTAAATTATATGATCTCAAGAGCAAAGTGAAGAGGCAAAGACTGATGTCAATTTTGAGAACATATTGTTAACAGGTAGGTTATGATCAAAAGGCCCGGTCATAACTCTTTGTAGCACATGGAGGTTTACCTGCTCCATATTCTGCTAGTTACAGTGACAGAGAGAGAGAGAGAGAAAGAGAGAAAGAGAGAGAGAGAGAGAGAGAAAGAGAGAGAATGATAGAATTGTATGACAACTAAGTGCTAATTACTTTAAAGCTGTAACTCAATTAATGCTGCTATATCAGTCTTGTAATATACTTAGCTTTAGCTGCTCCAATTTGCTACAAGTCAGAGAAAACAAAACAAAAAAAAAGAAAGAAAAAGAAAAACTTGTAGGTACAAAATCGTATTCAAGAGCTTTGAATATAATACGACACTTAGCACCAATTCACAGACCGTGGCAGAAACCAAAGTGCATCTAATTTGGTAACAGTTTTAAACCTGTAATGCATTTCAGGCTGTAAATCCCCAAAGAAGAAATGTGTCTGTGTGTCATATAGTACAACTTATCAAACTGTTTGAGCTTCCTACTACAGTACTGTGATGACTGTTGTTTACGCTCTAGAATGAGACTAGAACACAGCAGTGCAGGTAGGTGCTAAACTCTGTTAAGCACTTTTCTTACTTTAGCAAGTTGCTTAACAAGTTTGTCTTCTTCCAGATTTTGGACTGTAATCACAATGACCCATGTGCTGTGTACCTCATACTTCTATTAGCAGCATTTGCTAAACAGATAATAAAGTAACAGTGTTTTTTTTTTCATTGTGTTGTTCATATTGTTTACCTTATGATATTCCCATTATATACTTCTTGTCTGATTTAATCACTGTGACATATACTGATCTTTATACAGAAGCTAATTCTCATCTTATTGGGTGCTTAGAGCTGAAGTGTCTGGAATCGGCTTCTTAATCTGAGGACATTTTTTTTCTGGATTGGATTTCTTCTTTCTTGGTATGTGGGGTCTTGGCTTCCGTTGCATCATCATCTTTTGCTGTGTTTTTACTGCAGCAGAATGTATTTATTTTGTTCACTCATATTCTTTTTCTCTATCGTGGAACATTTTTGATGAATTACATAATTCTGTTTCATTTGTTTTATACAAATTATTTCTATTGCATCTAAACAGGATATTGTCTATTCTATGAACAGTGTTTGAATGTAGCTTCTCACTTGCTCATAGTGTTACACTGGGCCTAGTTACCTTACAATATAAAAATGAAGACAAACCAGGAAAAAAGCCAAAATAAGAAATTGTAATCCAACCACAGGAAGAAGAAAGCTTCACAAATGCTTAAAACATTTTCTTTTTAATCCTTGGCAAAAAGAATGTATAAGCGCTTTTGTTATAGTCCATAAAACTTCATCAGATACAAGTAAAAGAGACTCAAACCTGTGTTTAAATATCCTTCTGTAAACTGAAAACATACCCCACCCCTGTTAAGTTGTTGTGATTTAAAAAGACATGTCCCTCTTTAAACCAAACTTCAAGAATTGCAGTGAAACTGGTGTGAAAATGTTCCTGCTTAAAGAAACTTAAATGTTGACAACCAAAGACTGTATAAAATAAACCTGCTTATGTATGTTAACTTATTCACAGTTGTTCACATCCCCTAATAGAAAATTTCATCTCCTAGAAAAATTTCATTAATACAAAAATTAAAACGTGTTTATATGCATATACATAAAGTTAAAAGTAAAAATAAAACATCCTGATAATGCTGCATTTGTATGATTTTACTAAATGCATAGAGTTGAATCATTCATTTATTCACACAAGCTAATTTTATCATTCAAGTGACCTTAACTTTAATATTGGACCTATGCTGACCATGTCATTGAGGCCTGGAAACCTGTAAGCCTCTAACTTTATCTGCCAAATTAACTCCTGTTTTTCCAGTAAAGTAGAGCATGGACCACCACCCCCCCCCCCCCCGGGGATTTTTTTCAAGTTTTTCCACTATACCAAATTTGAACTTGTGTCCTTCATGTGCCAGCACATGCTTATATAAAGCATTAGTAGTTCTCTTCATCTTAATTTCATACATATGCTCATATATATGGTTGTGAACCTTCAGCTCCATTTTACCTATGTAAAAGATTCACAAGATTGGCAGCAAGCCCCATAGATGACCCCTGTAGTGTCACAACTGTATCTTCCTTTTATAGGAACATTTTTGTTTCTCAGGTTTATCCTGTCACCTTCCATGATGTATCTACATGCAGTGCATCTCCCACACTTGGTCATCCAAGCCTGATGTATCATTTTAGTGGTTTTCCTCTATATCATGTCCTTGAAGTTGCATCCCCTTCTGTAAATTATAGTTGGAACCTGGTCTAGGGCTTGCAGGATGTTATAGTTTTCCCTGAAAATATTCCAGTTCTTATATAAAATCCAATTGATTTTACTCCTTTCAGTATTAAATGTTGTTATTGTAGCTCCTGTATAATCATTCTGTTTATGTTTCCCTGTTGTTGAGATGTATCCCCCATATTTGTCCTTAGTCAGGATTGGTTTGTATATACCTTTTATTCTTTTAGTTGATACTTCCACCCACATTTTGTATAATAGAGCCATGGGGAATCCCCTCCTAGTGAACATGCTGATTAATAGTTCACATTCCCTTTTAAAATCTATTTCCCTAGTGCTCATAAGTGCTGCCCTGACCATTTGTCCCTTTACCACAGTTTTCTTTTGCTTATGTGGGTGGGAGCTAGAAAAGTGCAGTAAAGTGTTAGAGTATGTAGGTTTGCGATAAACACTAGCCACATAACTATCCCTAACAGGGCCCTTCTGTATTATCACATCCAGATAGGCCAGTCTCTCACTGTTGTAGGTGTGAGTGAAATCCAAAAAGTCAGTACTATTGTTAATATAGTTCAAAAACTGTTGTAATATGATTTAATCATCCTTCCAGATGATAAATAAATCATCCAGATAGTGTAAATACAACTATTTATTTTATTTAACATTTGTTAACTGGGAAAGTCCGACTTGGAATGAAGCCAATTTTCAGCAGAGGCAAAGGGAGAAATGCTCCAGATGCATGTCTTTGAATGTGGGAGGAAACCAGAGCACCTGGAAGAAACCCACACAAATGCAGGGAGAATATGCAGACACCACACAGAAGGCACCTGGCTCCTTGAACTCACAACGGGAACCCTCACATAGCCATTCCGTAAAGGAAAAGAGAGTTGATATGGCAGCTAAGGCTGAGTTCAAGGAGCCAGCTCATGCAAACAACCTAGGAACAGTGGACGAACAATTGATAAATTTCGAGAGGGAAATATTTAAATTGAGGAAGCTACAAGTTGAAAACAATTATGTAAGAGAATGTCTTCACAGAGAACAAGTACCGAAGGGGTTGCGGACGTGGAAGTTCCCCACAGGTACTGTACAGGGCTCTGACTTTCATAGGGACTTAGTCGTCATGTTTAACAGGCATGGCTGTGAATTACTTGAGTTGCTAATGAAGGATAATGAGAAAAAAATGAATACATTAAAAGTTAAAGTTGATGAATGTAATGAAGCATTAAAAAATATTTGTGTTGTCCACTGAAAGTGGATAAATATAGAGCAATATTTGTGAATGTAGATAAAATGGTTGATGAATTAAAAAATAAAAAATGCAAAAGGCTTGAAAGGGATAAAAGGGAATATGAGGCTGACAAGGCATACCCCCTACTTAATGTTAACATGCGCGCACAGTACATTGGGGAAGAAGTTAATGGTTTTGATAATAATGATGATGTTAATGTAGAAGGTGAAAGTGGTTCAACAGATACACAGGCTGTCCATTTAGAAGCACCTGTGAGGAGGTCAGACAGCCTCCAAAATCAGAGGAAGCAGAACAATTATAACAGGGAGATGGAGAACTATGGAAATTACAAGAATTCTTACCCAAACAGGGATGGGAGGAGGGGAGCATCCAACAGATGGTGAATGACAATATACAAGAGTCAGTAAAAATTATAAGCAATGTGCAAGGTGATTTTAAGATATTTAATCTTAGTGAAGTTACTGTTGACATTAAATTGGCAGAGTTCTTCCAAAAGGGGTTGAATTATGTACCAACAAAAGTACCTTCGGTTGAAACATGCTATTAGAGCTAAAAACCTTTGTTAGGAAACTGAATTTCAAATTCTATTTTGAGAATGAACAAATTAATATATCTGAAGTACAGTGCAAAACACTGAGCACATTTAACCCCCCCCCCCCTTCACCCTACACTGCATGTATTCGAGAATCTGTGTGGCAGTCAGATTAGGAAAATTGTAAAAGAAAAAAGAAAAGAATTTATACCTAATCTATTGGCCAAAGAAAATAAATTACTTGAACACATTGTAAAGAACAAAGTTATTAGGGTGATAAAAACAGACAAGGGAGGGGATATTGTGATCATGGAACAGCATGTATATGTAGAAAAAATGTTATTGCAATTTTACAGTGACAGTTATGATTAAACATCTATTAATGAATTAAATATTGCCTATAGGAATGTCGACATAACTCTAAATGATTTATTAATAGATGAACAAATCACCATTAGTGAGTTGAATTTTCTTCAGCAAACTTCACCTCGGATTCCGACAATATTTGGAATTCCGAAAATCCACAAGAACATTGTGGACCCTCCCCTGAGGCCCATAGTGGATGCAAAAGCATCAAAATCATTCAATCTGGCCAAATTTGTTGATTTTCACCTGAAGCATGTTTTAGACAAACATCATCATGTACTAAAAGATTCATGGGATTGTTTAAGTAAGACTAATAGTAACTTATACAGTGATAATTTGTTTTTTGTAACCATAGACAAAGACCTCTTCACTGTAATCCCTCATGATATTGGGATTATGTGGTTCTATGATTTTCTATGTTCAAATACTTTTAGTCATTCAAGAATATTAATGTTCAGAATATTGATGGACCTTATTTTGAAAAACAACTTTATTGTGTTTGAAAATCAGTTTTTTAAGCAGAAAATTGGAGTTGCAATGGGGCGGCATGTGCCCCCCTGTTTGACAACATTGTGTTGACTCAATGGGAAATAACTAATGTATTTAATAGTGAGTTATTTAAGCATTGTAGATTTTATTGACGTTTCTTGGATGATATTTTGATTTTTTTGGGATGGGACACAGGAATTACTTGATAGATTTTTTGAATTTTTGAATACAACTACTACTTTTTTATCATTTACCATGGAGACTGCTGAAGATGTTACTCAATTTTTGGACATCACTATAAAGATGGACAAAAATAAAAAGTGTTTTAGTTCAACATTATATAGAAAACCCACTTATTCAAACACTCTCCTGCATTTTGACAGTTGTCACCCTTCACACCAAAAAAGATCTTTGGTGAAGGGGCAGGGAGTGAGGTTGGCCAGAATGGTTAGTGAAGTGGAGGTTTTTGTTGAAGAAGTGGAGAAACTTAGGAATATGTTATTAAGAAGAAGGTATCCTAATGGATTAATTGAGCCCATATTGAAAAAATTGGTAAATAAGAGAGTTGATGGATATTTCGTCCCATTGTTAGGGGTTAACGAAAATGGTTTTAACAGAGTTAATATAGATGGACTAATGAATAAAAATAACACAAGAACAAATGCAAAGGCCTTCACTGAGGCTATGACATTAACTTTTAGTCCTGTATTTTATGACATCAAGGAAATTATTAATAACAATTGGGGTATTTTGACTAATGAACCAGAACATAGAGAAAAAGTTGGAGAAAAACCACTAGTAATATACAAAAGGAATTCCAATCTAAAAAATATTTTGGAAAGGTTTAATCCTAGTAATAATATAGATTGGATGAAAAAATGTGGTCAATGTTCACAATGTATTCACATTTTTGAAAGTGACACCATTTACATTATGGGTTATAGTGAAGTAAAGCTGAGACATAAATTAAATTTTCTTAGCAAATACTTGGTATATGTAGCAATTTGCCAGGAATGTGGATAATTTTACATAGGCAAAACAAAAAATAGTCTTAATAAGCTTATTTACCAGCATGTTTATGACATTCGTAGAGGCAATTTAAACAATGCCTTAGCTAGGCATATTATTGAATTCAGTAGCCATTATTTTAAGTTTGCAGGTCTTAAGCAGATAGTTAATAAAGATGGTAGGGTGGGCAAAAGAGATGTTTGAAGTACAGAGAGTTGATATGGCAGTTAAGGTGCAACGCAACAGCTGCACCAAGACTTAATGAAACCATGTCTCTATCAGGTTTACTGAAATTAAGGTCTGAATTTCATATGTAAAGTGTAATCCACAATTTATTCATTTATATATGCATATATATATATATATATATATATATATATATATATATATATATATATATATATATATATATATCATAAGTAGAGATGCACATATTTATTCATTCATTAATCTATGTATTACTATTATATCAAGTTAGAAATTAATGTATGTATTTTTAACAATAATTTTGTAAGACAAGTATTTATTAAAAGTGTATTTATGGTAGATAAAATGGTTTTAATTAACATGTTTTTAAAAATAGCCTATGGGTAAATGAACTGGTGATCGTGTGATTGAGGGGTGTGATTATTTCAGCACTTTTGTAAGGTAAGTTGCTATTCTGATTAATTCAATGGCTTATTGCCGAGGAAAGCGCTAAAATAAATGTTTCCTGTGCTATATTTGTTGCTGGTTCCTGCTTCACATTCAACTTATAAATAAAGACATTGGTAATCTCCAAACTCTGGACTCCACCCAGTTTGGGTTTGTAAAGGATAGATCGTGTCTCCTTAACCTGATAGACTTCTTTGAAGCAGTCACCAAAGCTGTAGACGAGGGTAAGGTGGTTCACACAGCCTATCTAGATCTCGCCAAGGTGTTTGACACCATACCCCACTCTGAAATTATAGATAAACTCACTAAACTAGGTATAAATCCCTATGTCACAAGATGGGTTGCCAACTGGCTCACTGACAGAATCCACTCTATGAAAGTAGCAGACTCCAAATCCGACTTCAGACCAGGGACAAGTGGAGTACCACAGGATTGCATCCTGGGTCCTCTCCTGTTTGGTATCTTCTTCTCTGAAGTACAGGCTAACACAGAAGGTTTTTGGCTAACAAAGTTCACAGATGACTGCAAACTAGGAGCCATAATCAAAACTCGTAACAATGTGGACATCCTACAAAAGGGCCTCACTGAGACAGATGCCTGGTGTCAAAGCCATGGCCTCAAGCTCAATGCCAAAAAGTGCATTGTCATCCCCTTTGGTAAAAATTCTTTACCCATGAACTACCACATAGGCAGTAGTCTACTTAACAGCAAAAGTGTGATAACAGACCTTGGGACACAGGTGAACAGTAGTCTCTCCTTTGATGATCACATCGCCACAGTAGTCAGGAAATCCTTCTACATGGCACACCTCATCACAAAAGGTTTCTCATCCAGAAAAAAAGAGGTAATTGTTCCCCTCTACTCGTCACTCATTAGACCCATTAGAGAGTACAAAACCCCTTTTGGTATGTACCTCACAAGACATCTACAACAACTGGAAAGGCCGCAGAAATACCTCACAAAGAGGATTACTGTCCTCAAACAGATGCCCTACGCAGACCATCTCAAAAAACTCCAGCTTTACTCCATTGCATATTGCCTACTCAGAGGTGATCTCTGTCTAACATACAAAGCTATGTGAAACCCAGAGCTGTTGGACATGCTCCACTTAAAGAAATCCCAATCCCTCCGAGCTACACGCTCTAGGGACCTAAACCTTGTCACCACAATAAACAGAACATGCAGGAGGGATAGATTCCTGTCCCAGAGACTTCCCATATTCTGGAACAAACTACCTATCTATGTCGAGCAATGCTCCTCATTAGCATTCTTCACGAAATATCTTGATGATTGGATGGGAAATAGGAAATTCCCCCGGGGATCACTTCTGTGGCCCTGCTCTACTGGGGTACTGGAAAATAATTTTCTTGGATGACAAAAGCCAGGGTTCTTTTTTGGCTAGCCTTATATAGGCCCTAGGGCCAATAGGCTAGAACCTACCTATGAACCTATAGTAAAGGATGT
Source organism: Protopterus annectens (assembly GCF_019279795.1). Classification (NCBI taxonomy): domain Eukaryota; kingdom Metazoa; phylum Chordata; order Ceratodontiformes; family Protopteridae; genus Protopterus; species Protopterus annectens. Next base: position 1,909,238,416 of record NC_056732.1, read on the forward strand.
AGTGGGGGATTATACAAACTGCTGATTTTGAAAATATCATTAGGTAACTGTCTGTCATTAAACAAAATATTAAAGTTGAGTTTGCGGACATATACTTTTAAATCCAAAATTACCTTAACTAAATTTGCTTCTTTGGCTGGTATAAAGTTAAAGTGACATGAATAAATATCCGCTAACAAAGTTCCTAACTCAATGTCAGTATAATTGTAAAGTTTAAAGTCCTTTCCCTGCTTGTAAATGATCTTGACAGTTCCTTTTGCCCCTTCATGGGTCCTGTTGAGTGAGTGGGATCGTGGTCGAATGCTGGCAACCTCCATTATCATGTTCTCCTCATCCTCCTGTGAGGCAGAAAGTTGTTGCACTGGTAGTTGTTCTGATTCATTTGCTGGGGCTTCCTCCAAGGGTTGTGATTGGTCGATTGAGTTCCTTGTTATTTGTGGATTCATTCTGATCTCCTCAACTCGGAAAAACTCTGCTGTTGGTTGTCATTGGTCTGAGAGTCAAAAAATGGGCTGCTGTCATTGCTCATAGGTTCTGACATGGTTTGTTTACTTCCTTGTATGTTATTCTTAGTCATCCAAGGGTTTGAACGCCCCCCCCCCCCATGTAAAATTTGTTTTTTTTTACTTTTTCTTTTGTAATCAAAAATGTAACCTACATTTGCAATTAATTTTTGATGATATTTAGTGGCAATTAATGGCAATTGCAAATGTGTTTAGACCAATATATATCATCAAACTTCTCACAGTCATATGTAATGGACAAGAGGGTTTTTTTGTGTGTGTCTGTGCATATTTTGTTTGTGTGTCTGTTAACTCACTAACTTGTAAGTGGTGTGGAAAGTCACACTTCTATAAGCCTACATACATCCTTACATTCCAGAGCATTTTCTGAAAAATAGACCTAAAAGGCATAAGAGAACAAGCAACTATCTGTAAACAATAAAAGCTATTAAGACTATACAAATGGCAATATTACCAGTAAGAAGTGTTCTTTACAATAACAGTAAGTACATTCTCAAATCTTTCCATAAATACTATAATATATTATAATGCACACAACCCCCCTAATTATGTTTTTGTTAAACTTTCTCAAATTGTCATGTATTGGAAACTGTACTACTTAGACAAATATTATTAGAACATTTCTTTTAGCCAGGCATAAGGTTTCACATGACAACAAGCAATTCTGTTAGTGCATGTTTATAGAGATATTTACAGAAATGTGAAAACATGTGCATAATTGAATAATTTGCAATATAAATAACACTGATTATCTCTTAAGATGTGCAACTTAACAGTGCAAATATCAAATTAAGAACATTTCAGATTTCACCTGATATCTTGAAACAGTTTGTTAGTCACTTGGATTTTGAAATATTAAGTACATATGGACATATTTTTTTTTATTTTCACAATTACTAACAAACAACTAGCAGTATCTCAGGTATAATGTGATATAAATAGACACTGACAATGAATGTTCCCATCTCCCACGATGGCATTTCACATCATAAACCTCAATAACATGTTGGGCTCTCAGCCATGAAAATATGAGCATAAATAATGGAAATATGAATAAGTGACAAACTAATTGATTAATGTCTGTACTGCAGGCCATCCAAGATTAACAATCTTAGTGTCATTATATTAATAACTCTTTGTACTATTTAATACTGACTAGTATTAACTATAACTTTCCCGGTTAACAAATATAAAATAAAAATAAATTAAAAATAAAATAAAAACAAAATTATTAGCCAATAAGTCACGTGGTTAAAGAAGCCAGGCCCAAAAGAGGTCTGGATGCTATAAGGAGTCATGGGTGTGATCTGGAAATATACAAAAATGGCATTTATAGGCTTGGGTGAGTTAATGATCAAGATCCAGGGGCTTCTCTGTAGTAGTACTGACCTCATGCTGGACTATATAACTTCTCCTTGAAGTACTAGTCTTTCTGACTACATTATAGCTCCTATAACCAACTTCTTCAAAATTCTAATCTGTATTTTTGTTTACCAAGAGCCTTCAATATTTTTTCAAGCTACTTTTTTGTAATGGCATTGACACTTTGGACACATTAAATATGACTTTGCTAGATATTGAAACATTCCCAAAAAATGTTTGCAAGGCAGACTTCTCAAGAAGGTGGTCCACTTACCAACCTTCAAACCACCCTAAAAACCAAACTTGAAACATGTTATAATAAGATCACAAAATCTGCAACAAATTCCAAAAACTACTCCCATCACTGTTCTACCCTTCACTCCCTAAAATGGCTGGAACTTCCAAACTACCTCAACTACTTCCAACTTACTTCTGTTCACAGATTTATCTTATTCCAATCTGATTGTCCCACCCTTAACTCTATCTTCAACTTCTACCTCCCAAACAGTCCTCTTTGATCTGAGAACCAGCAACAACCTCTGGTTCACAAGCCAAGCCGGCCTCCCAGCCAGCTTCTCATCTCTTACTCCATAGCCAAAAATTGGAATGCTCTCCCGTTAGTTATCAGAACAACTCAATATCCTGCCAACTTCAAAATTTTTCTACACTCATACCTATCTTACATCTGGATCTACTGTTGCACTCAACTCCCTTGCGAACCGAACTCTAATGACACCTCTTTCTTCCTACTGTATTACCTAAAATTTCTCCATGCAATACATATCTCTAAAAAGTCTTGGTAATCTGTCACTGCTTTTTGTCTGACTACTGAATTGCTAACTATGTTTCAAATTTGTAATCTAGTTTGTCTGATAATTTGTCTAATAGCTGTATATTACCAATGTATAATGGTAATCTGTCACTGCTATTTGTCTGACTATTGAGTTGTTAACTACTTTTCAAATTTGTAATCTAATGTGTTTGATAATTGTATATTACCAATGTATGTGATTTTGCTTTCTATTGTACTATGGAGCATTTATCCCTGGACCTCCACTGAAAACGGACTCAGTATGGCCCAGTGGACTTCCCCAGTTAACAAATTGCAAATAAATAAATAAATCAGTAAAGAAAAGTTGTGTCAGGACACTGGCCTTGATTGTATTTTTTTAGGCTGGCCTTTATTCCATAGTCTGTGGTCACGAGTCCCATAGCTTTACATAGTTTATTTGTATATTCCAGTCGTTAACCAGGATAGTCTGTCTGTGCCAGAGCCACTTTTCAGCAGAGTCTCAGGGACAAAAGTACCATAATCTATATTTTTTTAATTGAAATACTATACACAGCACAAAGCAGTTCCTGACTAGTGCTGGAATGGTGTTCCATAGTTTTGCAAGATGGGCACTATATAGGGAGAGTCACCATATCAATTATTAGATTTGGCTACATATAGGAGATTCTAAGCTAGTGACCCTAAAATTCTAGAAGTAACATATTTGTTAACCAGGTTGCAAATTGCAGGGAATAGCATAGGTGTGTTTAGTATTTTCTGAACAATTTTTAGCTGATAAAGTGTCAATTGTTTTATAGTTCTAGCAACTTTAGTTTTTGGAGATTCAAGTCTGTTTAGCCTGGGATTTAGACTGTTAGTAGGAGTGGAAGGGGGTGTAAAATATCTGGCAGAAAGAGAGGTTGAGCTGTATTATTCTGCACTGTGTCTGTAAGTATTGCTGTGACCTGTAGAGCATGCCTAGCTTGTTATGTACTTTTGAAATTACCTGTTCAATGTGTTTGTCAAACAAACTTACTATCAATAATAACTCAAAGAAACTCAGCGTGGGTGATTTCTTTGAGTAGTGTATTGTTAGCAGATCTGATAGTAATGTCAGTTGAACCAAACTGAAGTAGTTTAGTTTTATTGGCCTTGGGGATTAGTTGTTTGTTTTTTGTTCCAAGGAGTCCATGCAGCAAATTATTGTAGAGTCATTATCAGATTGAATTAAGTTTCCTGCAGGTATTGTGGTATTCATATTATTAATGAAATTGTTGAAGAGAAGAGGACCTAATATAGATCCATGTGGGACTCCAATTTTAGTGGGTAGAGAAGGTTCATGGCCATTTGTCTGCTTGGTATTTTTCTGACAGGTAGTTTTTTAATCATGCAAGACTTTTGGAAATGCATCCCATTTTGAATAGTTTCTTAAGGAGTAAAATATGAAATACAGTATTAAAAGCTTTTGAGAAGTTGAGGAATATAAGCCGCAGTGTGATAGCTTTTGTTTTTGGAGTGTTTCAATGCTGTACTCTGGTGTAAAGCCATGATAGATGATTTATAATAGGTTGCTGTTGGTTAGATGTTGTAGTAATACATTACAGATATATTGTTTCAAATATTTTTGAGAGGGTTTCATATTAGGCACGTCACTGAATTCAGCTATACATTATTGTACTGTAGTCCTATCACTATCACTCTGAGGTCATGCTCTGCTTATGTTTTACACCCCATATAGGAGTATCTGAGTTCCACAATATTTAAAATTGCTGTTTGGAAAACCTCTTTGTGTGATCAGATGCAAACTGTAATCTGCAGGAGCCAATATTACTTGTGTGGGTTTAAACCAAAATAGTTTTGAGCTTTCTTTATCAAACTTCATTTGTCAAAAACCATGACTATAATCCAACTCTAACGTGTAGTTTGTTGTCAGAGTCATCACTACAACTTTCAAAATTGTCTTAACTGCCTAACTGTAGTGATATGAATTGATACATATAGAGACTGTATTTATTTTTACCATTGTTACAGTGCTGTTAAGAGTTTGTCTGGTAGCGATCCCTAATTCTTCCACATAGCTGAACTTCTGCTCATTTCTTTGCCCCGTGCCCAGGATATGTACCATAGGGTGAATATCAAGACTCAGCTTAATGGTATACTGCCTTAGCAGGCAGCTACTGACTGCAAACAAGTCATTATAATTTTCCAGCAGGTCTTTCCTATGCTCTTGCATTGTTTCTGTCCACTGCAAGGTTTTGCTGCAGTGACAGAGAGTGTTTTATTTTAAAATATGCACAGAAAAGGTGCCACTGTTATTGAGCCTCTGAACATTACTTAACTTGTCAGCATGCATACTTGTTGCTTCAGTGTTAAATATTTCTGCAGCATCACAACCATACACTATTGTTTGGGCGCTTTATATTTGTTTTACCATCTCCAACACTTTTCATGTTGCACTACCCAAGATGGTAATTGTACTGCTACTACATGAAATGACATTTAACCCAATTCATTTTTGTATACACTTTCAAGTTCCAGTATTAGCAGCAAATCTATTGCTTGAATGTATCAACAAGGTAACTATGGAGCTGCAAATTTTCTCCCAAAAACTTCATTTAAAATATTTCACTTTGTTCCCTTGTCCAATGTAAAGTCTTCCCATTATCCCTTCCCTCGTTACCAGAATCAACAGAATGTGCTGGAGGGACAGGTTCAAAACCCAGAGACTGCCCATGCTATGGAATATGCTTCCCATACATGTCAAGCAGAGCACCTCACTGGCCCTCTTCAAGAGAAAACTTGATGAGTGAATGGGAAATACAAAATTCATCCCAGGGATCACTCCAGTGGCTCTACCCGACAGAGGCACTGGGAACTAAGGTTGGGTGGCACAATGTCAGGGTAATCCTATGGACTAGGCTTGTAAAGACTTCAGGGCTATTAGCCTAGTACACACCTATGAACCTAATCAAAAACTTTCCTGACCCGTGTTTTTTGTTTCGACAACATGTATGCCCTTTTCCAGCTTTCAATGAGAATTATTGTATTACTATTTGCACAACAATAATGTCAACAAAGTTTTCGTTTGAGGATAATTCTATCTTTACTATACATGCATCAATCCTGTCAACAAACAGTTCTTTTTGAGATTTTCAGAAGAAGTCACATTAGCATTTTCATTAACTATTTCACATATTTATGTCTGCTAAGGGTACTTTTTTCATGTAGATTTAAACATTTTGCAAAATATCTAATATTTTCACAGATTCTGGAGGTACCCTTTTTAAACTGGGTAAGATCTATTTTCATGATTATATCCATACCTCACATGGACATTTTAATTTGGTTGACCTTATATCATTTTCATATGTAACTGCATCATCAAGGCATGCTATGGTATTATGACATCATATTTTTTTATCTGTTTGGTATGCGTCATATTTTATATACACATCTTTCTTTCCTTTTCACATTCAATATGTGCCTTTTTTGAGTTTTATATTACACATGTCTACCTCCTTTACTGAATTTCTTCATTGTCACATTTGCCATGTGTCACTTGCTCTCTGCATCTATCTGTTACCTTTCCAGGTGTTAAATATTTTTCCATCAACCATTTGCATCTCATATAATCACTCTGTATGATACACACAGCATTATCCTTTATCAACGTAACATGCAAGCTTCCAAACACACATTAAGCTCTATGTCTAAGTTCAGTCGTGTAGACATCTATAGTTTAATATAGCCCATATAAAAAATACAACAAAGACCACTGATTTTCCACTGAAGTTTATCAAACACTTAGCGCCTCAGCGCACACAGCCTTCAAAGAGTAAAAGTACACAGAACACATTTTACCCATGTCTTTTCTCCCATGTCACATTATTTGATTGATTTGATGTTTTTGTGTTTGAAGAACAATTTTTTTGTCTTTAATGGGGGCATTTTTCATCAGTTGCAGGGCACTGCCATGGGGGTGGGTTTTGCCCCCATCTATGCCAATCTGGTGATGGCCAAGTTTGAGGATGACTATGTTTATACTCATTAATTTTTTAGGTCACAAGTTATTTTATATTTCAGATTTATAGATGATCTTATTTTTTATGTGAGGGAAATCAGATGGATGCATTGAGTTTTGTAAATGATTTACAGGTGAATAACATGGGCCTACAGTTTGATGGCATGCAGCTTGGCCGCGCAGTAAACTTTTTTGGATATAAACCTTGATGGTTTTGTTACCAGTCTTCATAGAAAGTGTATTTACAGAAATGTATTTTTTACATGGGAGTAGTTGTCACCCTAAACAGTTAATTACACTTTTGCCCTATAATGAATTCCTTCGGGTTCATAGGTTATGTAATTGGATAGTCTATTAATAAGGAAATACTGGAAGCTGAAAACATGTTCATTACGAGGGGTTATGATGCTAAAGCGGTTAGTGAAGCTAAGCAGATAATAATGGCGATGAGACATGAACGTAATAGTTACAGGGACACTTTTAATAACTTGGGCCCTAAAAGAATTGTGGCAGAAAGGCTAACTGTAGCAACATTCAAAAGGAAGTTTATTTTGTTACAACTTTTAATGTTATAACTGAGGAATTAGTAAAACAGGTATGCCGTTTGTGGCCAGTGTTGCTAACAGACAAGGTCTTGAAATCTATATTACCTAATTTTGTTAACATATCATACAAAAGAGCTATAAACCTGTTGGATATGTTAGTGCATAATAATTTTTCCCCACCAGAGGTTAGCATGAATCAGAACTTGGTACTATTCCATGTGACACATGCTCTATCTGTCGACATGTAGTTAATTCTTTGGCCTATATTAATGCTTTTAAATTTAATATTAGGGATAGATAAAGTTGCAACACTGAGGGGGCTGTTTATGCACTAAAATGTGGTTGTGATATGTTCTATATAGGGGAGACATATAGAAGCTTTAGAGTATGTCTATAGGGACATATCAGAGATATAAGGAATAAAAAACTGGAAAGCCCCTTAAGTAATCATTTTATGTTGCTACATAATTCTAACCCTGAGGATTTGAGGGGTTGCATTTTGGAACAAGTTAAAGTGTGTGTAAGGGAATGCACTAGCTTAAAAGACAAACTCCTGAAAGAGGAAACTCTTTTTATTCTTAAGTATGGTACATTGGAGCCCTTCGGGCTAAACAAGGAATGCAACTGGAAGTATGTAATTTAAATAAGATTGGTTAATTGTTTTATTGTTTAATTGCTCACTATTATCTTTATGGAGTAGTTTTATATTTAATTAAAGTGTGTTCTGTGTATTTTTACTCTTTGAAGGCTGTGTATGCAGAGGCGCTAAGTGTTTGATAAACTTCATTGGATAATCAGTGGTCTTTGTTGTATTTTTTATTTTCTATTTTCTTTTTTTGAGTTGTATTTTAATATTGCCCATATACCTGTTATAAAGACTTAATCATTGCCTGTGATATAAACATGACCTGCTGAAGACACAGGTATGCATCACAGAGACTATCCTTTCTCTGGAACATGCTCCCTATCCATGTGAAGCAGAGTTCCTCTCTAACGCAATTCAAGTGTAAATTGAGCAGTTGGATGGGGAACACGTAAGTCATCCCTGGTTTGGCACCTATGTCTCTAATGAACACAGGCAGACTGTAAACAGTTCATCTCCTAGGTCCCTGCTTGTAAATATTTCATCTCCCCAGCCCCTACTTACATTTATCAAGGGTACCAAAAATCAGAGATTTGGGATACATGGCTAGGCTTAAAAGGCCCTTAAGGTTATTAGGCTAGTAAATACCTATGAACTATTTCTTGTAAAAAAAATGAATGTATGTAGAGCAGTTTCTTTAGGTTTCCAGACCTCTTTAAACTTTTTTTTTACCAAGTACAAATCATGATTTGTTATCTTAAAGATCAGATGTATCATTTACTGTATCAGTTTCATCTGCTGATTAAGTTAAAAAGGCACCACTGTTACCTCATTCCTTTTCTTGAATAAATCAGAAATGTTACTAAATGTTTTAAAACACTGATTCCAACATCTACAGTTTCATGCTGGGTTACATTTTGCCAGAAGGGATCACATTTTGGCAGGGCCATAACTAACTATTCTAGCGCACTGGGCAGTTCCCCGGATTGTCAGACTGGTACCCACTCAAACCAAAGCTGGAAAAAAAAAACAACTCACAGTTGAATAAAAAGGGAAAAAAACTCTTCTCAAAGTTTAGACAGAGAACATTGGGTATGAAAATCAACTATAGCTTTCAGAAAGTTTGCTTTTAGAAGCACTGACTCTCTTAAAGGGGCATGGTTTCAATTAATATGCCACTAGACAGGACTTGCAAAAATAACCTTTAAGGAAACATCAGATCTTTACTGGTTTTTAGGTGACCACTTAAGAAACAAAATATTTAAGCATATTTACATCTGTTTGGAAAAAGATCTGGTATTATGAGATATCCTTTAACAAGTAGTGCAGTTTTAATAATTCAACATACATTTGTTACACCACTTAATAATATCATCATTGTGAAACATATAAAAGTTGTAGCCTTACTTAGCATATTATAAATGCTAACTGAGATAATGTCAAATCAGTGTGTCAATCAATAAAATTGTTTTTGAAATTCTAAATCTGCCTCAGGTGTGGTCTGTTTAAAATAAAGTTGAACAGAAGTTAACAAGGATCCACAAATCTCTTTATCACTAACAACAGTGACCTAGATACATTCCTTTATGTCTGTCACATGGTTGCAGTTTACCTAGTGTCTATTTTTATATGTTCATTGGGATTAACTCCTATAGCCATGGTGATGCAGCGGTAGCGTTGTTGCCTCACAGCAAGAGGTTCTCCTGTTCGATTCTCGGCTGGAGTGCCTTCTGTGTGGAGTCTGCATGTCCTCCCTGCGGTTGAGTGGCATTCGAAAGACAAGTGTGAATGGGTGTACCTTCATTGAAGGTTGGGCGTTGGGCTGGCAACTTGGCACCGTAAAAAAAAAAATCTACTGCTAATCATTAGTGGACTGGAGTTCTGCTGTGGCGACCCCTAACCGGGAAAAGCCAAAAGAAGAACAAACATTGGGATTAACTCCTTTGCTGTATGACATGACTGTCTTTCAGCCTCTTGTTGCTCCTGTTTACTATATAGGATGTCAGCAGGTGAGGCCTCAACACACAGTTCATAGTGGTGGCTCCCCCACATTTTTTTCATTTTTTGTCTGTTTTGAATAGAATGACCATATGCTGGGAACAGTGCTTCTTCTTCTTCTCCTCATAGGTTCATAGGTAGGTACAAGGTTATCAGCCCTAGGACCTATACAAGCGCAGTCAAAAAGGTACCCTGGATTTTTCCACCCAAGAAAATGATTTTCCTGTGCCACTGTTGAGCAGAGCCACAGATGTGATCCCCGGGGTGAATTTCCTATTTCCCATCCAATCATCAAGTTTTTCTTGAAGAGTGCTAATGAGGAGCTTTGTTTGATATAGATAGGTAGTTTATTCCTCATCCCAGAAACGACTGGCTTGCCCCCTAGACTGGGGACACCAACCTGGACTAGAGTTGACAGAACATAGGTTCATAGGTTCATAGGTTGGTACTAGGCTAGCAGCCCTAGGGCCTATACAAGCCTAGCCATAACAATTCCCCTGGCTATTTCTTCCCACAGTATTTATTTCCCTGGACCCCTGTCTAGCAGGGCAACTGACGTGATCCCTTGGGTGAATTTCCTATCTCCCATCCAATTGTCAAGGTTCCTTTTGAAGAGGGCCAAAGAGGCGCTCTGCTTGACATGTATGAGCAGTCTATTCCAGTGTCTGGGGAGTCTCTGGGTCAGGAACCTATCCCTCCAGCATGTTTTGTTCATTGTGATGACAAGGTTTAGATCCCTGGAGCATGTGGCTCTGAGAGATTGGGATTTCTCTAAGTGTAGCATGTCCAACAGCTCTTGGTTTGACATGGCCTTGTATGTTAAGCAGAGATCATCTCTGAGTAGACGATATGTGACAGGGTATCGTTGGAGGTTTTTAGACGTTCAGCATAGGATATCTGCTTTAGGCCTGTGATTCTTTTAGTGAGGTATTTCTGTGGCCTTTCCAGTTGATGCAGATGTTTTGAGAGGTACATACCAAACGGGGCATTGTATTCTATAATGAGTCTAATGAGGGATGAGTACAGTGGGACAATGACCTCCTTTTTTCTGGATGAAAAGCCCTTAGTGATGTGGTGTGCCACATAGAAGGATTTCCTGACTGTTGTGGCGATGTGGTTATCGAAGGTGCGACCACTGTCCACCTGTGTCCCTAAGTCTCTTATCACACCTTTGGTGTTAAGTGTACTGCCACCTATGTGGTAATTCATGGGTACATGTTTTTTCCCAAAGGGGATAACTATACATTTCTTGGCATTGAGCTTGAGCCCATGGCTCTGGCACCAAGCATCTGTTTCTGTAAGACCCTTTTGTAGAATATCCACATCATTTGGGGATTTAATAATGGCTCTCAGTTTGCAGTCATCTGCATATTTTGTTAGCCAGAGTCCCTCAGTGTTGGCCTGTATTTCAGAGAAGTAGATGCCAAACAAGAGCAGTCCCAGGACTGAACCCTGAGGTACTCCACTTGTCACTTGTCTGGAGCTGGATTTGGAGTCAGCTACTTTTACAGTGTGGGTTCTGTCAGTAAGCCAGTTGGCAACCCATCGAGTGATGTAAGGATTAATGCCCAGCTTAGTAAGTTTATCTATGATTCCAGAGTGGGGGATTGTGTCAAAGGCCTTGGTCCAGATAGACTGTGTGGACGGCCTTACCCTTGTCCACAGCTCTGGTGACTGATTCAAAGAAGTCAGTCAGGTTCAGGAGACAAGCTCAGCCTTTCGCAAACCCAAACTGGGTGGGGTCCAGTGTTTGAAAGTTGCCAATATCTTTGTTTATAAATTTCATGATAATACATTCCAAGACCTTGCAGATCAGGCTCGTCAGACTGGTGGGGCAGTAGTTCCCAGGATCCAAGGTGGATCCCCCCTTGTGGAGTGGGATAAATGTAGCTGTGTGACACTCCGGGGCATGAAGCCTGAGGTGAGGCTATGATTAAACATGACACTTAGGTGAGGTGCCAGTTCATTTTGTAGTTCATGTAGTACACAGCCCAGGATGTCGTCTCATCCCATGGATGCTGTATTCTTAGCTTTGAAGAGTGCAGTTTTTACCTGTGTGGCTGTTATTACCGGAATTTGGTAATCTTTCTGTATTGAGATGGGCCCTTTAGGGGGTGAGAGGGGAGTGAAGTTGGCACTGAATCGACCTGCCAGGATATTGGCAATATCCTTGGGATCAGTATATTTAATGCCATTCTGTTGTAGCTCAGAGCAGATCTGAGCATTGCCATTTAGATTCTTGACATAGTTATAGAATGCCTTGTAGTTGTCTTTGGAATCTTTGGCAATTTTATTTTCATAACTAGTTTTGGAGGATTTTATGAAGGATCTCAGCTTCTTACTGAGGCTGGTAAGGGAGTTTTTTTGCATCCTGGGATTTTCCTCGTTTCTGCAACAGTTTCTTCCTTTTGTTGTAAAGTTTGTTTATGGCAGGGGATCACCAGATTGGCTTCCTTTTTTTGAGGGGAGAGCATCTTGGTTCTATTTGGGATTGCACGATTCATGCACGAGTGGATGTGCTCATACAGTACTTTAGTGTAGGATTCAGCAGTCGATCTTTCAGTTTCCATCTACATGGGTGTCATGAAGTTTGTCACTTCTGACTTGAGTAGCATGAAGTTGGCTTTGGAGAGGTTTTTTACAGAGGTTTCCTTACTGGGGGGTGGAGGGGGATGTGGATGTCAAGGATGATTAGCTTATGGTCAGACCTGACCAAAAAGGGGGTGACCATAGGTGTGGAGCATCGATTTCCCATGTTGGTAATGACCAGGTCTAGGATACTGGAGCCCCTGGTGAGACTATGGATTAGTTGATCCAGGGCATTGGAATTTATGAATTCCAAGAGCTGTTGGGCAAAGGTGTTGGTACTCGAGTAGTTTTCCCAGTTAATGGCAGGGTAGTTGAAATCACCCGGTATTAAGGTGTTTGGTTGTATCTTAATATTTTCCAGTATGTTTAGAAAGGTGTAGTGAGAATCTTGGGGCATGGTGGGGGATCTGTAGGAAAATACAATCTGGATTGCAGTCTTACCTAGTGTTAGTTGCACCTGGAGCATTTCAGGTACATTGTGTTGGGCAACTAACCTAGTGGTGTGAATATCCTTGGTGAATGTGGACACTCCTCCACCTTCAGTGTTTCAGTCCTGGTTTGATGGCCAAAAAGTGTGGTAAGAGTTGTAGCCTGGTATTGCAGGGGTGATCTCTGGAGCCTTCAACCAGGTCTCAGTTACTGCACAGATATCGACGTTCTCCATTTTTAGGAGTGCCTCCAGAGTGTGCATTTTGAGGTTTATACTTCTAGCATCAAGTAGCATTACCTTCAGATTTTGCATGCTTGTAGCTGTTATGATGGTGGTTTTGAACTTTGAACTATGCCTAAAAAAGGCACTATAGGGCTGGCAAGAGTCTTAGCCAGTAACCTGAATCCCAGGGGCAACAGGTGCAGACCATCTCTGGCAAAGCATCATGGTCTGTCGATCATGTCGTCCCAGGCAGACAGATACTGGATCCCCTTCGAATGACACCAGAAGCTTACTAAATTGTTGAAGTCAATTATTTTGTCCTTATACTGTGGTATCATTCTGGGTGAAGGCAGGATGCTACGCAGGGCTAGGGTCATACCTGCCTGGGCCACATGATCCAAGAGCTCTTCCATGTCTCTTTTCATGTAGTCCAGCGAGGTACGTCTCAAGTCATTCACTCCAACATGGACAATGACAGAGTCATATTTGTTCTTGTTGTGGAGTGACTTGAGTGCATGAGTTATGTGGCGGATCCTGGCACCTGACCGGCAGCTGACTGTAATTTTCTCCTTGTTCAGCCTGGTGAGTGGGACATCAGTGTGTCTGAATATAGAGTCACCTATGACTAAAGTGTTGGGTACATTGTCTTGCCTTATGTTCAAACCATCAGTGAGGACAGTGAGATGTGTCATTCGCTCCTGGCTGTGGAGATTCTTTAGGAACATAATGAAAATTCTAGGCAAGTGACCATGAGGACAGTAAGATCCCTATCCATATAGACCATTAAAAACATGCACTTAAAGGTTCATACCTCCGTTTTAAAACACTTAATGGTGCTTCCTCACAAATCAAGCAGGACACATGTCAATCCTCATGTAAATTTGTGTCTAGCCACTCAATCACAAACACTAGCTTTAAAGGTAATAAAAGTAGCAATTTGACATGTAGTGGTAACATACCCCATAAGCTGGTAATACTTTGAGTTACAAACGTATCTCTCCAGTAAGTCTTGGTTATTTTTTGGTTTAGATTTAGGTCTCTAGTGTAGGTGTTTGTAAAACTAATGGTTTTGCAAAGAAAGAAAAGTTCAGATAGGACTGGGTCTTTCATGGCTCAAACAAACAAGGCATAAGTCACCTCAGAGCAACCTGTATGCTGTAGGCAATAAGTTTCAATTTATGCATTCCAAAAAAAGGCATGGTATTCAGTGATGGATATGATAAGAGAAGAGTACAGTGGCAGGTTGACTAATATGGCTCTTTAAGACATTCCCTTGGAAATTACCTGGGCCATGTAGAATTTCCTGACTATTGCGAAAACATGATGATCACATGAGAAGCAGAGAATTGTCCATATACGTTCCCAGGTCTTTTATGGACATATCTGTCTGAAGAAGCATAACAAATCACATGAGATGGGATCAGCTTTTTTTTCAGAACCTTTTTCAGTACACTGGGTATGTGCATATTCCAGCCCTTGTTGGAGCTGTTTAGTATCAATGTATGAGCAGATAACACTGACCAGCTTGCAATCAACAGCAAACTTGGTCAGTCACACTTCTGGAAGATTGGACTGGCTGCCTACAAAACAAATGCAAAACAGGAAGGGTTCCAGTACTGATCCCTGTGGTACCCCACTTATTATAATGTATAATGTAAGCCCTAATCTTTTGCTGAGGGAAATGTCATACAATGATGTATGCATGTGTCTAAGATTCATCTCATATCACCACATTCCTCTGTGCACACGTGCATTGTGAGATACTAATTCAGCTGTCCACCCTTCTCCTGAAAGAGCCAAGTTGACCCTTAACTACTCAGTCCTCCTATCCCCCTGACAAGCTCTCTGGGTTACTAGTCAATCTTAGATTGTCAGTATTGCAAGTCAGTGCCTGGTCATGTGCTAATTCTCGGTCAGTGTATCCCATTTAACAAATGTAAAATAAATAAATAAAATTATATAAACAATGGTATGAGTACTGTCACTGCATTCATTGTTCTAATCTTTTTATTCAGTGCTATTTTTTACAGTTTTAAAACTAAAACAGAGAGGAAACAAATATCTGCTCTAATATTTGATGGTATATAATAATATATTAATCTAGCTGATTTCAAAGTTTTGTACTGTAGTCCTGTATCCATAATTCTAGAATGTATGCAGCATACATATAAATTATCTATTTGCAAATAGATTTGAATCGCAAATGGAAAAATCCAGCAATGTAGAATTAATTTTGTAATATGTATGCTGATGATGTTATGTCTGATCTTTCTGTCCTTTAATCAGTTGATCCAAAAAATAATGTATTATACTATTCAATTTGCATGGTGCATTGCAAACCATATGATGTAGAAGACCAACATGATGCAGTTTTCAGAATAGATTTATATCTCATTCCACAAAACCCTGCTGTCAAAAGGTTATTTGCAAATTCAGGTTCCTATATTTTGAATAACAAATGGTATGTGTCCTGCCAGCGTTATGTCTAATCATTATGTCTTTTAATCAACAGATCCAAAATAGTGTGTTATATTACTCCATTTTCATGGTGCATTGCAAGCATATGATGTAGCAAACTAACATGGAGCAGTTTTCATAATGGATTTATATCCCATTCCACAAACTCCTGCTGTCAAAAAAAAATCAGTACCACCTGCTGATGGACACTTACAGATGGCTGCAACCCTAATCAGGTTTAATTCTGAGCTGTAGCTAAATCTTTGCTATTATAGCATAAAGCATTCTCATTCCACCTGGGTACTTTTTAATTGTTCTCTCATATCTAGATAGATTATGGCCATTATGAAATGAGGTAACAGTCATGGTTGTTTCTGAAAATACATCTTGTAGTTAGTTATTGTCATGGCTGTTGACATTGTTTGGACTGGGTACAGAAGTATTACCTGGAACACAGTCTGTATGTGAATCATACATGAATCATATCCTGGAACAATCTCAGTTTATGAATTATGCAACAGTCTCTCAAATGTAATGGATTATGTCACATCAACACCCTGTGATGATAATGTACATGATAATGATAATGTACAGTTTTGTTTCAGTGATTTCAATTCCTGTGAAGGAATTAACTGTATATCGCAGAAATAATGATGTACAGACTTAATTTTCCAAGCTATGTAATGTATTATAACTATTATAAATGATCTCATAAACTGTGATATCTAGAATCTTTTTAGACTGGTTTCCCAACATTTTGGATTTGTGAAGCGCTGATCCTATCTTCATAACCTGGTAAATTTCTTCAATAGGGTTATAGAGGTTGTAGATGGGGGCCATGCAGTGTATCATGACCAGACTAAGGCCACTGACATCCTTTCACATGCTGGCATCATAGAAAAGGTAAATGCTTTAAAAATTGCAAACTGGCTGAAAGACAGAACCCACATAATGCGAGTCATAGGTGCTTCATCAGTAACTATTAAAATGACCAGTGGTATCCCCAAAGCTCAGTACTGGGACCTCTAGTTTTTCATATTTATTTACTCAGATCTCCAAGCAAAGAGCCAATACCTCTGGCTAACAAAGTTTGCACATGATTGCAAACTGGGGGTTCTTGTTAAGTTACCATATGACACCCAAACCCTCCAGAATGAACTCTCCCTAGTAAACTCTTATCTTACTTTCTAGAGAATGCACCAAAATGTAGTGAGGGACTTATGTACTTGGGTTGATAGGTCCCTCTCTTTTGACCCTCATGCAACAGTGGTTATCAGGAATTCCTTTTATTTAGCCCATCCATTTGCCAAAGGAATATCAAGGTCTAAAGAGGTAATCTCTCCTTTATATTTAGTGTTAATCAGGCCAATTATCAGCCTATAATGTATAACATAAAGGGACCGCAGAAATCTAAGGAAAAACTCTACCTTTGGGATCTCATTAAGCATATCAAACAATAAGAAAGATACCAAAGGTTCCTAATCAAAAAGATCACAAGCCTAAAGTTCTTGAGCTACCAAGACAGACAGGAAGCTTTATTCCCTTATTCAGTATCTTATAGAGTTTTGAGGGGAGATCTCTGTTTTGCTTACCACACCATTAGAGATCCAATTGTCTGGGGCTTCCTGTTTCTCTACACTAGAACCCGGGGCCTAAATCTTCACCAATAGATAAATAAAACACAGCAGTTTAATAAGCTGACACCTCACAAACCTCTAGAGTAATCTTCTCCAACTCATTATTTTCCTTTAAGTATAACCTGTATTACTGGATGGGTATTCATAAAGTTACTTCAGGATTGACTTGCATGGCCATCTAGAAAAAGGAGGTATTGCCAAGGGAAGGTATTGGTGAGGTAAGAATGGCCTTGGGACTCATTGGCATTGGAATCTGTATGAATCTATGAATAAGCAAGGGATTCCTACCAAGAATTAACAGCAGATTTGAAATGTATTGGAAGATATATGTAACTCATAACTGTAGGTACTACCATAACAGAATGTTGGGTAGAATAGCAAAATCCAAATATTCTTTATATTATGAGAAATGCCATGATCTGATAAAGTGAGCAGGTCCTGCGAAAGGACTATGCCAAGAGAGGTCCACTGTTGCCAAAGCATAGGAAAAAATATTTAAAATCTATCCAAACCCATTTGATATCCCAAAGTCTATGAATTTTAATACCAAAGAGTTTTTTTTTTCCATAAGAAGAACTCAAGATTTATTGGGACCCGATCCTCTTTCTACCTTCCAAAGAGGTCATACCTTGCTGTGTATGAATGACTGCTGAAGCAGGTTGGAGCCAATTAAACTGGGGAATGAAGGGAGCCTGTAATGTATGACTCAAAGGGGCCACAAAAATCTAAGAATGAAGATCGGCAATGCTAGAAACCCTGCCAGTAGCTAAATGTGTAACTTCTGTTTTCTTTTGATCCTAAGTGGGTTTCCTTCCCAAATTAAGTTAAATGTCATTTTGTAAAACTTAGAAAAGTGGCCCTGCAAAGTTGAGATAAGTTCCTTACTACAATAAAATTCTTACATAAATATACTATTTTAATCACATTCAATTGCTGGTCAGAAAGGGAAATTGAAGATATTTTAATTTATTGATATTATGTAGCAGTGTGTCAAAAATGGCTTGGTGTTGCACACTGAGAGTTAGCTTAGCTTCTGGGTAATTTGATTTCCATCGAACTTAATTCTTGTACATCTTTAATGCCCTTGCATGACAAGGAGGGACATTTGCTAAAGATGGGGTTCATTCAGGGGAAAGATAGTTGCATTCTTATAGTTTATCAGCAGTTTAGGTAATACAGTTTGCAAGTGGAATAAGAGGACTCATGGGTTTGCTGCTGCGCTAATGAAACTGAGCAACTGGTGCATAAAGCATGCATCTTTCCATTCCCAAAGAGGAGGTACATGTACTTTACTTCTAGATTGAAACATTGAGCATTATCCACACTTGATGCATTTTTAACAGACTGAAGGTTGATGGTAAAAGTTCTTAAGTGACATTTTGACATCATTCAGTCTAAAATCAAAATGAAAGAGGAAGTTTATTCTGTGCTATAGGTAGGAAGTGACTAGGAATCATGTCTGTAATTATGGATTTTGTTTTTAGGGTGTGCATCAACTTTTGATAAGAGGATCTAAGTTCTATTTTTCATATGCAGCCTGTAATTAGCCTGGCTAAGTCTGGGAAGTAGTTTTTGTGCACTTCACAGAGTGTTCTCATTTTAAATATCAAGCAATTTGTCTTGTCTTGATCAGTACAATACTGTATAGCATGTTCCCAATAAGAGATGGAGCTCAAACTGCTACCCAGACAACCCATATTTGATTAGTGGATCTGATGATCCCTGGGGTTCACGTTATCTTTATTACCCTTTTGCCATGGCCTGTATTTTCAAAGTTTAACTTTTTGATGCTTGTCCTATCAAACCATCTGGAACAGTCTGTTGGATGGAGTTGGGGGGATGAGACTAAATGTCCATTGTCAACTTACCCATTCTGGGTTGCGGTGATGGTTGTGGCTTGCCACTTGGGTGCCATGTAAAAGGAATAATAGGTGTAGCTCCCATGAAGCTCAAATCTACAGAGCACATGCTGCCTAGGGGCTGATGATCAGCATGTTGGCAGAGGCAGGCAGGTAGCCAACAACAAGCAGCACTAGTTAAGATCTAGAAAGTTATCACAAAGGTTGGGTTAACCAAGGGAGGGGGAGCTCATCAGGTCTAACAGTGTGGCCTGCTCTCTACCACTCAGCTCGTACCTCTTTAGAGAAATTAATGGAATAATTAGGCCCTCCATCCAGAGAACAAATGAGCTATAGTTGTGTCTCATGTAATCTGGAGAGTATCCAGCAGTCACTTTCAAGATATCAATGAACAGGGGAATTAAGGGACCACAGAGCAACACCTGGTAGGCAGGAAAAATGGTGGTGTGCAGCTGAGGGAAGTTAGGCTGCAAACTGGGACTAATGTTTTATAGGCAATACCCTGAATTAATTTGCTTTCAATTACTTGGGCTTTTACTTTTTTTGCACTCAGATGACCTACACACAATAACTGCCATCTCCTCAAGCATTCAGTGTTTACTAGGATCATAAGATCATAGGAGGTTACTAGGCTATTGAACCAGAGGTCATTTCAAGCCTAGACGTTTCATCCAACTGTAATACTATTGATACTCTAGTCAATACCCAGGGTTGTATTTAGTAATGACTGCCCATGTCCAGGAGGGTTGTGGGTGCTATCCCCAGTAAGAATTTACAGTGGCCCATCCACTCATCCAGGTTCCTTTTGAACAGTGTCATAGAGGTGCTCTGCTTCACATGGATTAGCAGCCTGTTCCAAAGTCACAGCAGTCACTAGGAGAGAGATCTGTCCCTCCAGCATATCCTATTCAAGTCTCAGGCCATATTTACATCCCTGAAACAGGCAGCTCTAGTCCCATTTAATTTATGTTTGTGCAGCAAATTCATTATGTTTCTGTCAGAGATTGCTCTGTAAGCAAGAAGTCTATATGATACACAGTATAGTGACAGGGACTTTAGTCATTCTGTGTAAGGCATATGCTGGAGTCCATTTATCTTCTTTGCTAGAAACCTCTGAGGTCTCTCCAATTGCTGCAGGTGCTTTGTACTGTACATGCCAAAAGGGACATTATACTCAATTATGGGCCTGATTAGTGATGAGTATAAAAGGGCTATAACATCCTTTGCACTAGAGGTGATGCCTTTGCTAATCAAGTGTGCTATATTGAAAGCCTTCCTTACTAGAATAGACAAATGATGGTCAAAGTTTAGGTTGCAGTCAACTTGTGATCCCAGGTCCCTTACCACTTGGCATTCAGTTTGAGACTAAGATATCAGTCATTGGTCTGCAAAAGACTCTTCTGAAGTATACTGACATAATTAGGGGACTCAGTAATTGCACCTAGTTTTCCGCCATTTGCAAACTTGGTCAGTGACAGTCCCTTAGTATTGACTTGAACTTCTGAGATTTGCTAAGTATATTGGTAATGCCTGAGTAAGGAAGTGTGTCGAAGGCCTTTGCCAGGTCGAGGTATGCTGTGTGCAAAGGTTTTCTCTCATCAATGTCCTTATTCACATTTTTGAAGAAATTTAGTAGGTTTAACAGGCAGGATTTGCCCTTGACAAAGCTGAATTGGGTTGTATCCAGGGTTTGGAGGTCACCTATGCCTTTATTTATGAGGTCCATGATGATACGTTCCATAGCTTAAACAGATTAGGCTGGTCAGACTTATGGGTCTATAATTCCCTGGGTCTGTTGTCAAGCCTTCTTTGTGGGGAGAAATAACTGTTGCTGTTTTCCATTCCACAGGAACAAAGCCTGTGGTTAGACTATGATTGAGCAGGGTTCATAATGACGATGCTAGTTTATGTTTTAGTTTATTTAGAAGGCAGCCTGGGATGCCAGTCTGTTCCCACAGAGCTTGCGCTTTTTGCCTTAGACAAGGCTTTAATGACCTGCTCTTCAGATATGTATGGGGGGGGTGGGGGCAAGGTTTGTGATAAGTTTGGAGGAGATAAGGGAGTGAAATTTTCACCAATTCTGTCCGCTAGCTGCTTTTCTATCTCTGTGGGATCAGTGAGTGTGATAGCATTGGTCACCAGTTCAGCATATACTTTTGTCCTACCTTTTAGGCTATGTACATAGCTATAAAATGCCTTATGGTTATCCTTGGCGATGATTGCTAAGTTTTTCTCAAAGACACCCTTAGAAGATTTGACATGTTGTCTTATTTTATTGTTGAGGCTGAGGAGGCTTTTCCATTCTTGGGGCCTTGCCTTAGTTTTCTTAGACAGCACGCATGCACACATACGAGCCTGCACCCCCCCCCCCAACACACACATACTTACTTTTACAAGCTCATGCATAACGTGAATGCATTTACATAGATTGCAGGGTTTGAATACTTACAAACATCTGCTCTTTACTATATGCAAACAGGTTGACTAACCCAGAATTGCATTATTTGCATTTACTTTTTTATAATTATTTGTTGTTGGCCAGAGTAGTCCCACTAGCCCAGTGGCCTCTTTTCAGAGGAGAATCAAAGGAGGTATACACTGGCCAGGGCACAAGGGGGCTTCCTTACTCTGTTTTTCAATAAGTGCCAGGAGAGTTTTTTGCATCCACCTGAGCTATTACTTACTCAGGCAGATGTGTCCTCAGTTTAATATCTCATCTGAAAGATGGCACAGTCAGGGGTGCAAAACCCCAACCCCTTACACTGCACTGCAGTGACAGTATGGATCAAAGTATCTATTTTGAGAACAGCACTCACTGCATTCTGATCTTCTAGAAGCAAAAACAAGTATGCTGCATGTGACACCGTGCTAAAGGAAGATGTACTGTGGTCTGTTTATTTTTTATTTATTTATTCATTTAATTATTTTGTGTCATTTTTTCAGTTGTCATAGGAGATTTATCTATCTATCTATCTATCTATCTATCTATCTATCTATTTATTTATTTATTTTGTGACATTTTGTGTCAGTTGTCATAAGATATTTATTTATTTATTTAGTGGAGAGTTGTCATAGGAGACACATCTTAACTAACTTATACACTGGTCTTCTTGCTAAGCTTGAAGCCACCTACAACAAAATAGCCAGGTTTGCAGCTAATCATACCTCTCATCACTGTCAGTCTCTTAAGCTTTTAAATGGGTTAGAGTTTCCTAATCAATTACTATACTCCCAACTTCTTATCATTCATTCTATTCTTTATAAGTCCTCTTCTGCCCTAGGAACTCCTCTCTTATCTCTCTCTACTCCCTAGCTAGAAACCTCAGGAGTGTTGACCAACAACACTTGTATCTATATGAACCTAAAAGATCAGTAGGCCTTGTGACACCCCTACACTGGCCCAGTAATCAAGGATCCTTAATCCTCACCACTGGTAACAGTGGAGAACATATATACATTCGGAGGGTGACAAGTACACACACAGTAAAGTGCAATTTCCCTTAAAAGCACACAGGGATTACAGTCAGTCTGGGGCTGGTTTCTTCCTCTTTCTCCAGATCCCCAATAAGACTCCCCACTGGCACAGCTATAGGGTTGAGATCTCAGCTGAGTGGCCAAGCCAAAACTTCCAGTACCCTCTCTGTCCAACCAGTGCTTCATGTCCTTGCCCAAGTAGCTGATAAACACACACTCTTTGAGGTTTGATTTTATATGCAAACACACACACACTCCTGGGAAAGGTTGGCACAGGTATTACTAGCTATGTCCCCTTCTGCCTAGACTATAAGGTAGTTTCCACTGCCACCAACCACTCTTATCAGCTACTTTTAAGGCCCTTAACAAAGGGTGTTCAATCCTACTGTGTAATGTTACTATTAATCCAAATGGTAGTCTGACCAAGAGCAAGGCTATTTAGGAGTGGCCTGTACAGTGTGCCCAAATACATCGGCAAGTACTATCAGAGCTTAGATATGTCTCACAAATATTAGCCACAAAGATAGGTTTAAATATATTTAATAATAAATAATAAAAGAACAAGACAATACTAAATATGTATTCACAGTAACTTCAAAATCACAGGAAATATTTAAAACAACATTGCATGATAGTCTCAAATAAATACAGAAAACATATAAACTAATCTTTACTATATTCCTAACTATATCTAAAATAGTTACTATGCCCTAAAAAACTTACTTACCGCAAGGCAAGTGCAGAAGTGATGATGAGTGGATGTTTCCAGGTCAAGGACAAATCCAGTCTCTCTCTGAGAGAGTTCTTAAATTAATATCAAATATTACTGCTGGAATAGCTTGGATGGCTTCACTTTTTGTTACCTGACTGCAGTTTCCAAACTAAACCCCTTTTGTCAGAAACTAACAGAATTTAACATCTCTGTGTGAAAAATACATACCTCTCAGATGTTTGCTCAGACCTGTGCAGCTGCTAGGAAGTCATAAAGCAATAAAACACCTCTGCATCTCAAACCTAGTAATTACTTCTCATCCAAGACAATACAAAAACTTCTAACTGTAGACATTGTGTCTGCTACTGAACTGAAACTGAGAGATAACTTTTATAGCACAATCGCAAAACAATTTAATTTCAACTTATTTTAATGAAGTTTTGCAAGTTAACTCTGTATGTCCTATTATTAAAACATATGCATTTGCACAGGTATATAGTTTATATACTTTTCTATTCTAAGCCAGCAGGACATCCTGTGGTTACATTTTAGCTCAGTACTTTACAAACACTTCTCAACACGCACTTCTGTACCAGTAGTTTAATATACACATAACATATAGTTACAATACATTTGTAAGACAAGCATATGAATCATGTTGGTATTCACTAATGACATATGATTATTTACAAAATTCCAGATTGCTGGGCTGGCAGTATCTCCTTTTGTTACATTTCTATATAAATCATATTAATATTCTCAAAGACATGTAATTGACATGCCCGGGACTCTGGCCTATTTGTCTCTACCCTATTACTAGACCTCTCTAAGGCCTTCAACACTATCTCACACAGCCTGCTTTTAACTAAACTCTCAAAACTTAACCTATCTCCTTCATCTTTGAATTGGTTCTCCAGCTACCTATCCCATAGATTTCAAGCAGTAAAATGGAAAAAGGCCACCTCCTCATTTCTTAATACCCCAACCGGAGTTCCCCAAGGTTCCATATTGGGTCCCCTCCTCTTTAATATATTCATAAATGACTTCCGCAACTCTATCCTTTTCTCAAACATCATCCGATATGCAGATGATTCAACTATTATCTGCTCTGCCACTTCTATCCCTACACTTCTAAAGCTTACTCAAGATGCTTTTTCAACCACTGAGCAATGGATGAAACGAAATCACCTAGCACTCAATGCCTCTAAAACCAAACTAATGGTTTTTACACCCTCTAAAGTCACCTCCCTCAATATAAACACTTTCTCTATTACTAGTCAAAATAACACACCTCTGGAACTGGTCTCAGAGACCAAATTACTTGGGGTCCAAATTGACAACCAGCTCAAATTCAACTCTCATTTACAACTAAATATCAAAAAAACACATCAAAAACTCGGTATGCTCTATCGACAAAATCATTACCTTACTCCTGCCACCAAAATTACTCTCTACTTCCTTTCTTATCCCCTCCCTTCTCTATGGGGCTCCACTTCTGACTAATCTGCAGTCCTCTCTGAAAACACAACTTTCCTCTTGCTACAACAAAATTGCAAAGTTTGCCAACAGCCATAAGTCCTCTACCCACCATTGCTCCTCTCCAAAAACTAAAATGGCTAGAACTACCAAATCTTCTCACCTATACTCAACTAACTCTTGCACACAAACTGATTTTCAACCCCTCTCTCTGTCCCTCCCTTTCTACTGCCTTTAAAATGCACCTACCTGGTAGAATATTAAGGTCTAATAACCAAAGTCTTCTAGAAGTGTACAAACCAACTCGTCCCCCAGGCAAAAATCTTCTATCCTATGGTCTGGCTCACCTCTGGAACTCCCTGCCACCATCCATTTGTATCAGCTCTAACTGTTTTACTTTTAAAAAATCTCTTCATTCTCACCTAGTATCCCTCTGGGAATGCTCTTGCTCCCATCCCACATAACTAGCACTGGCATTTCCCATCTTCCTTACTTCCCCTGATTGCACCAGCATTTCTCTGTTTCATTACTCCTAACTCATCCATTCTTATTATTATGATATCTGCATGAATATTATTATGATATTTACATGACTATATGATGCTGCTCATTTAACTGTTTGAATCCTAGGACAAAATGACTTCTAAATATTTACTTGCACTATTCCTTTTTTAGTTTGTATCATCTGTTAGTTTCAATAACTACTTTGTATTAGTTTGTAACTTTTGTGTACTATTTGTTATTGTTTGCTTGAATTGTTTTTTAAATTGTATAATTCTCCTTCATATTTTTTAGATTTGTATAATTATCATTCATAACCTACTGTAATCTTGATTGTTTGGAGCTTTTCTCCCCAGGACTCAATTGAAAACGGGTTCATTCTGGCCCAATGGACTATCCTGGTAAACCAACTCCAATAAATAAATAAATAAATAAATAAATAAATAAAATAATTATTTGCAAAATTACAAAATTACAGCTAGCTGGGCTGGCGGTATTCCCCTTGTGTCACAGGCCTAAACCTATATAACTACACTCTTGCCCTATCGTGGAATAAGCTTCCCTTGACCATCATAAAAATAACATACACACACATGAATTTGAAAAAACTCTCAAAGAATATCTACTTAACAAATTGACATGTCACTGATAATCACTGCTTGAACTTTCTTTCGTAAATCTCAGTCTCCATAACCTTTCTAACTACAACCCCAATACTGATCTTCTCCTTACGTCCTTTATATTATTCTACTTTTGGCTGCTATAACTCCTCTCTGGCTTCTATACTTTTTCTCATTTTATTGTTACAACTCTACATACCTCTATCACCTTACATCTTCTCACTGAATTTTTCAAATTCTGAATTTCTTATCTCTACCCTTTTTCCTTCTTGATATTTATAGTCTGGTTTCTTGTAAAGTTTTATAGCTATTTTTAGCAAACTCTGTACATTGTCAATTAATTGCATTATTGTTTGGAAGAAAATGTTTTCAACACTGTATTCTCTTTTTATTGCTGTATTTTTGTACAAATTGTTTACTGTTTATTCTTTTGTAAAATTACTATGTACTGTTGTGGAGATTTTTTCCCCGGGCCTACACTGAAGAAGGGCTGTAGTTCAGTCGCAGGTTTCCAGTTAACAAATGTCAAATAAATAAATAAATACGATTTAGGGTACTGCACTTCAGGAAAACAAGGTATCCCTGAGCCAGAGTGAGACAGTTTAAACTTATACTCATTCTCCAAGCCTCTTGTACACGTGTGTGTGTGTGTGTGTGTGTGTGTGTGTGTGTGTGTGTGTGTGTGTGTGTGTGTGTGTGTGTGTCTGGTGTGTGTATGCATGTGTTTGGTATGTGTGTGCGCGTTCATGTGTGTGTGTGTGTGTGTGTGTGTGTGTGTGTGTGTGTGTGTGTGTTTGTATTTGCTGTACATGTGGTTAGTATGTGTGTGTGGTGTATGTGTGTGTGCACACACGAGTGTGAGTGCAAGCATGCGTCTATGCATTTGTGCATATTGGTGTGTGCGCGCGCGCGCGTGTGTGTGTGTGTGTGTGTGTGTGTGTGTATGTGTGTGTGTGTGTGTGTGTGTGTGTATAGTGTGGGTTCCCTATTGAAATGACAGCACTAGAAATGCTGAGTGCTGAAAAGATGAAGAAAAAAAGACTGAAAACCCAGGGAAGAGCAAATCTCAAAATTGCTCTTCTCCTTAAAACTTTCTTTTTGCAGGAGTTTATAGCTAGACTATAAGGCAGTGTCTACTGCCACCAACCACTCTTATCAGCTACTTTTAAGGCCCTTAACAAAGGGTGTCCAATCCTACTGTGTAATGTTACTGTTAATCCAAATAGTAGTCTGACCAAGAGCAAGGCTATTTAGGAGTGGCCCAAATACATCGGCAAGTACTCTCAGAGCTTAAATATGTCTCACAAATATCAGCCACAAAGATAGGTTTAAATATATTTAATAATAAATAATAAAAGAACAAGACAATACTAAATATGTATTCACAGTAACTTCAAAATCACAGGAAATATTTAAAACAACATTGCAGGATAGTCTCAAATTAATACAGAAAACATCTAAACTAATCTTTACTATATTCCTAACTATATCTAAAATAGTTACTATGCCCTAAAAAACTTACTTACTGCAAGGCAAGTGCAGAAGTGATGATGAGTGGATGTTTCCAGGTCAAAGACAAAATACAAAATGTCCAGTCTCTCTCTGAGAGAGTTTTTAAATTAATATCAAATATTACTGCTGGATTAGCTTGGATGGCTTCACTTTTTGTTACCTGACTGCAGTTTCCAAGCTAAACCCCTTTTGTCAGAAACTAAGAGAATTTAACATCTCTGTGTGAAAAATACATATCTCTCAGATGTTTGCTCAGAGCTGTGCAGCTGCTAGGAAGTCATAAAGCAATAAAACACCTCTGCATCTCAAACTTAGCAATTACTTCTCATCCAAGACAATACAAAAACTTCTAACTGTAGACATTGTGTCTGCTACTGAACTGAAACTGAAAGATAACTTTTATAGCACAATCGCAAAACAATTTAATTTCAACTTATTTTAATGAAGTTTTGCAAGTTAACTCTGTATGTCATATTGTTAAAACATATGCATTTGCACAGGTATATAGTTTATATACTTTTCTATTCTAAGCCAGCAGGACATCCTGTAGTTACATTTTAGCTCAGTACTTTACAAACACTTCTCAACACGCACTTCTGCACCAGTAGTTTAATATACACATAACATATAGTTACAATACATTTGTAAGACAAGTATATGAATCATGTTGGTATTCACTAATGACATATGATTATTTACAAAATTCCAGATTGCTGGGCTGGCAGTATCTCCTTTTGTTAAATTTCTATATAAATCATATTAATATTCTCAAATGACATGTAATTATTTATAAAATTACAGCTAGCTTGGCTGGCGGTATTCCCCTTGTGTCACAGGCCTAAACCTATTTAACTACACTCTTGCCCTATTGTGGAATAAGCCTCCCTTGACCATCAAAAAAATAACATACACACACATGAATTTGAAAAAACTCTCAAAGAATATCTACTTAACAAATTGACATGTCACTGATAATCACTGCTTGAACTTTCTTCTCCTAACTTTCGTAAATCTCAGTCTCCATAACCTTTCTAACTACAACCCCAATACTGATCTTCTCCTTACGTCCTTTATATTATTCTACTTTTGGCTGCTATAACTCCTCTCTGGCTTCTGTACTTTTTCTCATTTTATTGTTACAACTCTACATACCTCTATCACCTTACATCTTCTCACTGAATTTTTCAAATTCTGAATTTCTTATCTCTACCCTTTTTCCTTCTTGATATTTATAGTCTGGTTTCTTGTAAAGTTTTATAGCTATTTTTAGCAAACTCTGTACATTGTCAATTAATTGCATTATTGTTTGGAAGAAAATGTTTTCAACACTGTATTCTCTTTTTATTGCTGTATTTTTGTACAAATTGTTTACTGTTTATTCTTTTGTAAAATTACTATGTACTGTTGTGAAGATTTTCTCCCCAGGCCTACACTGAAGAAGGGCTGTAGTTCAGTCGCAGGTTTCCAGTTAACAAATGTCAAATAAATAAATAAATACAGTTTAGGGTACTGCACTTCAGGAAAACAAGGTATCCCTGAGCCAGAGTGAGACAGTTTAAACTTATTCTCCAAGCCTCTTGTACACGTGTGTGTGTGTGTGTGTGTGTGTGTGTGTGTGTGTGTGTGTGTGTGTGTGTGTGTCTGGTGTGTGTATGCATGTGTTTGGTATGTGTGTGCGTGTGATTCTGTGTGTGTTTGTGTGTGTGTTTGTGTGTGTGTGTGTGTGTGTGTGTGTGTGTGTGTGTGTGTGTGTGTGTGTGTGTGTGTGTGTGTGTGCATGTGCTTGTGTTTGGTGTATGTGTGGTTAGTATGTGTGTGTGGTGTATGTGTGTGTGCACACGCGAGTGTGAGTGCAAGTGTGCATGTATGCATTTGTGCATATTGGTGTGTATGTACTGTTATAGAGATTTTCTCCCCGGGCCTACACTGAAGAAGGGCTGTAGTTCAGTCGCAGTTTTCCAGTTAACAAATGTCAAATAAATAAATAAATATGATTTAGGGTACTGCACTTCAGGAAAACAAGGTATCTCTGAGCCAGAGTGAGACAGTTTAAACTTATACTCATTCTCCAAGCCTCTTGTACACGTGTGTGTGTGTGTGTGTGTGTGTGTGTGTGTGTGTGTGTGTGTGTGTGTGTGTGTGCGTGTGTTTGCTGTACATGTGGTTAGTATGTGTGTGTGATGTATGTGTGTGTGCACACGCGAGTGTGAGTGCAAGCGTGTGTCTATGCATTTGTGCATATTGGTGTGTGTGTGTGTGTGTGTGTGTGTGTGTGTGTGTGTGTGTGTGTGTGTAGTGTGGGTTCCCTATTGAAATGACAGCACTAGAAATGCTGAGTGCTGAAAAGATGAAGAAAAAAAAGACTGAAAACCCAGAGAAGAGCAAATCTCAGAATTGCTCTTCTCCTTAAAACTTTATTTTTGCAGGAGGGTGGAGCAAGACACTCCTGCACCTCCCACATGAAAGGTAAGCCCCTCACCCCTCCAAACTTGTATATACCAACTCTAAGCTCGCCATACATCAGAGAAAAGGGAATATTGTGAGAAATGCCTTCTTGGACTTGATATATGCAAGTCCAATATTTCAGCCATTCAGTCTCTGCATTTCAGGACTTGCTCTAGGGGATTTCAACATTTCAAATGGTTACTGTGTGTGCCTGTATGTGTGCGTGTGTGCGTGTGTGTGTTTGTGTGTGTGTGTGTGTGTGTGTGTGTGTGTGTGTGTGAGAGAGAGACCGTGTCTGTGTGTGCATGTTTGTGCGTAATGGGCTGGTACCTCATTTAGAACAAGTTTCCCTGCCTTGTGTTGAATGGTTGATGGGGTAGGCTCTGGCTTCCCTGAACAAATGAATGAATGAATGATGATACCATGAATGTTTTAATACTGAATAGGGGCTACAGTACATTTAGTGATTAAATCATTGGCTTCTTTAGGGAGTTTGTGCTGGAGGCTATGAATAGTTTTCATTCTGGTCTGAAACATGCAGTTAGTATTTCACATATGACATTTAAACAAGACTGCTGAATTTACCCATATGCCTTACATATTTAAATTGTATGTTATGCCCAACATTAAGAGAATGGATGGAAGGATTGTTAGGGAGGTTACTCATCTCTGAGTACCTAAAATCATGAATTTTGATCTTGTTTCATGGTGATATTAGGCTTAACTATGTGAATCTGTCAGTACTGGAATGCTTACTAAAGAGAATTTCTTTAGTTATATTGCTGTAATGATTACCAGCATTAGAAAAGGTAAGGTCACTGTGGTAAGGACAGCAGTTCTCACAACATAAAACTGGTGTGATTTAATTGACAATAAATTAGAAGAACAGAAGTCACAAGACTGGTCCTTGATGAACACTAGCTGGCAAGGAGTAGGCAGGGAATGGAGTAGAACATGACAGAGATAGATATTGCATATAAATAATCTTTGAACTAATTTATTGATATGATGTTAATCCAATAGAATGGAAGTAATTGTAAAAGTTTTCATTAAGTCAGGTGACTAAAGGCTTTGATACAGTCTACAAATACAATTTGCCATTATTTTATAGAAGCAAATATATTACCTCTAAAGGGGCAAAATGTAGTAGTTGTAATGTGTTCTTTACAAAATGCATACTGATTTATCAAAAGAACGATGTTTGATTCAAGGTGCTACATTAGCTGAGAGGTAACACTTTCTAACACTATGAGAGGTTAAAGAGAATGGCAATATGTTTTTAATGATTAGTGTGATGATAGTTACTGCCTTCATGGCTAGCCAGAATTTTGTAAATAAATATATACCATATGTGAATCTCAAACTAATTTATACACGATGCTTGTGTTACAAATGTAATAGAACTGTGTGTCATGTGTACATCAAACTGATTTGTACAGATGTTTGAGTTGAAAAAGTATTTGTAAAGTGCTTGTGTTTGAAATGCATCCACAGTGTGGCTACTGACGAAAACAGAAATGTACATGCACTATTGTAACTGTTTAAATGCATATGTTTCAACAGAGGAAACTGGAAAACAGAAGGTTAACCTCAGTCTAGAAAACTTTAAAATACGTCTGAAATTAAATCACTATGGGCTAGGCCACAAAGATGCTGTCTTCCAGGTTTCAATGCAGCCAGAGACACAAAGTCTGTACTAGAAAGCTTTCTGTATTGTCTTTGGAGTGGACTAATTACTAGTCTGGCAGTGTGTAGGTATGAAATTGTTTTATGATTTCCAGCATCTGCCACAGATCTGAGTAAAAGCCCTTGTGTGTGTATTTTTACAGGTAGGTGTTAAATCTTGCCATCCTCCAGCAATGGGGGGTTGCCTGGAAGCAAGAAGTCAGATGACTAGAAGTGATGTAATTCTGCAAGCTATCCCAGTGGTAATATTTGTGATATTATTTTGAGAAGTCTCTTAGTGAAACTGAGCATTCTACATTCTGTCTTGGGCCTGAAAACAAGAAGAACCATTCACCGTGTTATCTCCCTTGCTCTCTCAAGTAAGTTATTAGGGAACAGTGAACTCTCTTAGATGCAGTCAGGAAAATAGTGAAGCTTAGTTTAGATATTGCTTTTCTTTATTTTTCTGCATCTGTCCTGCAATGTTATTTTAAATATCTCCTGTGATCTTGAACTCTGTCACTGTGAATAGATGTTTAGTATTGTCTTGTTCTTTTATTATTAAATATATTTAAAACTGTCATTGTGGCTGATCTTTGTAGTGATATTTAAGTTTTGAGAGCAATTCCACATTTATTTGGTGACACTGTGTGGGCCACTCCTAATAGCCTTCCTCTTGGTCAAACAGCCATTTGTATTAATATTAATTTCACTTTGTGTATTGGACACCATTTGTTAAGGGCCTTAAAATAGCTGGCAAGGGGTTTTGGTGGCAGTGATATATAGTCTGGACAAGAGGAGGCATAGCTAGTAAACCTGTGCCAGCTTTTCCCAGGTAGGCATGTGTGTGTGCAAATAAAATCTCAGTGAGTGTGCATGTTAGCTACTTTGGTAGAGTCACAAAGCACTGATTGGATAGAGAGACTGTTGAAGGATTTGGCTTGCAACCCTGGCTAAAGACTCAGCTCTATAGCTGTGCCAGTGGGGAGTCTTATTTGGGATCTGGAGAAAGAGAGAGGAACCAGCCCCCAGACTGACTGTGTTCCCTGTGTGCTCTTAAGATAAATTTTGCTTGACTGTGCTTGATGCATAGAGCTGGATCTGGAGATACACTGTGCGTACCTATAATCCTCTCAGTGACCTTTCCCCACAGGTGCCAGTGGTGAAGGCTGAGACTCCTTGATTTCTGTCCCAGAAGTGGAGGGTTGTCACAATTAGGGGATGTGGGTTTAATTATTTTAGGTAAAAGAATAATTTTCTGGCAGATTTCCACAGCTCAAGCATGCTCCCAGAAGTTGAAGAAGCATTTATTATATATTATATACTGAAAACATCATTTTGATCACTTTATGTTATGGACAGACGTATTGCAGAAGGTAAAATGTAAAGTCTGTCTGATATAGGGTGACTGTGTAACATTATGTGTTTTTTAGCCACTTATTTATTGTTTGTAACAGAATGAACATTGCTTGGAAATAGGAGTTAGTATGGATTTTGGACTTTGATTCTTAAAATAACAGGGGGACGTGTTTATAATAAACCCAGCATTTATGAAGTAGATAGCCAACTTTGTAGAAGACAGTATAATGTTGAAAAGATTATTGTGGAGGAAGGTACCTAAGGCTTGTTTATGCTACTCTGTTAGATGTTTTAGTTCTTTGCACAACTCATTCATTCATTTCACTTATTTTCAAGTTACCTGCTTAATTTAATTAAAGGACATGGAGTAGATGAGGCCTATTCAGGTACTCTGTGGGCACAAGGCATATAAAAATTTCCTTATTTGTGCTTCAGAACATTAAAGGAAGCACGCACACATTCATTTGTACATGGCAATGCACTCTTACTGACAGCTTAGAGGATTGAGAATTGCACTGCGATATACTCACTGGATGTTTATGGAAAGTACTAAACTCGGTCAAATTCCCATTAGACTAAGAGTGGGCAGAGGAAATATATCTAGACTTTTCCCACAAGGCACTCCTTTTGCAAATAACTAAATGAGGGGACCAAGGTCTTTAGGGTAGTAATGTTAACCAAAACACTTCTCTGCAGCCCTGGGAGTTATTCCAAAGTTGTTTGGTTTATTTTACAGGATGAGGAGGTTATTTTTGGATTAAAGTATCTCAACTTTCAATGTTATATAAACCTGCAAACTGCAACTCCTGGTAAAGGTATTTACTTTTATATTGCTATCTTTCACATTCCCTCTAATAATTGTTATATTTCTTCTCCCTGAAGGACAATGCCCTGTCAGAGATATTCCGTTGTGAAATACTAACAAATGATAACCAGATCTACTGTGACTCATGTGACCAAAAATGCGATGCAGAAATGGTAAGTCTTGTATGTTTCTTTTGCAATTATTAGCATTTTATATGAATTTTGAACTGGCAATTAATAACTGAAATGCAATTGGTGTGTTATATTACTGTTCTGTGTTAAGAGTTTTGTTTAAAGCTATATTAGTTATATGATTAGAGTGTCAGTCACTAAGCTCGACTTGTCATTCATTTAGTCACAGAAACTTACTGTGTATTATATTCTCGTTAAAATACATGCACTGATGTACGATAATCACATGTAAATATATTCATTCACAGACTGCCAGACTGCATCACACTCACTTTTATTCATCAGCTGTGCTCACAATCATAGTCTCACTCATTATGATGCTTATATACACTCATTCATTTATGCTTGGTTACCCCCCTTCCCCTGTATGTACTCAGTCACGCTAACAGTCACAACAGCAGCCTTCTTATTCATTCAGTCTTTCATATGTATTTCTAAATTTATTTATTCCCTGCTATGTGGCTTAATAGTATAGCACAGGTCTTTAAGGTTGTGATCTGCTAACATAGTTCACTGTTGGGTCCTGAGTTTGCTTCCGTCTGTCACCTCTTGGATACTATGTAGCTCTAAGCAAAGCACTTGGGCAGTGCTGCACTGTGATAAATCCCATAAAAATACTGTGTGTAGTAGGCCTTGTTAGCTCTTTCTCTCTCTCTCCATACACACACACACACACATATATATATATATATATATATATATATATATATGTAAAACAAACCCCAGCAGCAAAACAAACAGAGTGAAGAAATAAAAAATCCCTTGTGCAGAGCAAAAGGAGACAATCCAAAATACGAAATCCACAGAGGCAGTAAATCAATAAAAACAGTTGATTTATTCGTAAGCGCTTTTGCAATAAACATTGCTTCATCAGACAACCATCACTAAACCAGAATCTATTTAAATAGTAGCATATACACATCCAATCATTTCTCTAAAAAAGCCCTCCAAAACTAACCAATTAACCCTTAAAGGAATACTACATTTGAAAAGCAAGAAATCAATAAAAACACATGTATTTAGTAACATTCAGATTACATTTCATTCCTAAAATATTCATATTAAAGGTTAAAAGTTCCCCATACATATACACATGTAAATACATTTACATATATACATATATATATGAATATGCATAGGAAATCTATCTCTATGCATTATGTTCTATCCCATCTGCCCCACATGAACTCACACCCTTTTTCTTTTGTAGTCTTCTGGATTTCAAAACCGGTTTAAGTGGAACACTGTCATTAAGTCCGTGCCCCCTATGGGCACCCAATCTAAGAATCCATTGCAACTCTACCATTTCAACCATATTTATCTTATCCCCCATCCTGCCATTCTCCCTTAATACATACAAAACTTGAAATAAAAATCTGTGATCCTCACCCATCAGCAAAGTGTGCTTAGCTAATGCACTATAATCATATTTCTTAGTAGTACAATACATATGGTCCCTAATCCGTTCACGTAAATGTCTATTAGTTTTTCCAGTGTAGAAAGTAAAGCATACAACACAGTGTGCCACATAAACCACGTGTTTAGTCTGACAGTCTGCTGCTGCTTTCAATTGCCAAAGGTATCCCGTTTCAGGATGCCTATAAAATAAGGATTCATCCACAAATTGACACTGTGCACAATGTCCACATTTATGCATACCTTTAGTCATATCAAAAACTTGTGTATACAGTCTAGGATAGCATAAGGACTGTTGTAAATTCTTCTTATTTTTATACATAAAACGGGGTTGTACCCCTACTATTTCAGATGTTCGTTCATCAGTGGCCAAAATATGCCAATTGTTCTTGGCCATCTCCTTTACTCTATTCACATCTTCTGTATAGGACAATATTACTGATACTTGTGTTTGTGCAGGTCGACTAACTCGTTGAATTTGTTCCTTATTACCAAAATAAGGTTTAGCCCTACCTGCCCTTTCATGTAGTACTCGTGTTTGAGCCAAAGCAATGTCTGTTTCACTGTATCCTCTAGTTTTAAATTCTAAAGACAATCTTTCAAGACTATGTACAAAATCATCTTCCTCACATGATAGTCTGGATATACGCATGGCTTGTCCATTAACTATTTGTGTAAATATATGCCTTGGATGCATACTGTCCCTATATAAAAATGCAGGACAATAGCATTCCTTCCTATGCAATTTGGTTAATAATGCATCTCCTTTCTTATAGACAGTGACATCTAAAAAATCAATAGTCTCTACAGACTTGTTCATGGTAAATTTAAGAAAGGTACTGGTCTCATTCAAATAACCCAAGAAGTTAACCAGATCTTGTTCATCCCCTGCCCACAAAAAGAAAAGGTCATCGACAAACCATCCATAAAACCTAACCTGGGGAGGTATTTATACATAGAACATGTTGGTACTCCCATTCTGCCATCACCAAATTTGCATATGAGTTAGCACAGCTAGTGCCCAGTGCTATGCCTGCTATCTGCCAGTAGTAAACATCTTTAAACATAAACACGTTGTTCTCTAGCACAATTTCCAACAGCATACATAAAACATCAATATGCTGTTCTGAAAATTTGCCATTTCTAGTTAGAAAATGTTTAACCATGCGAATCCCTTCATTGTTAGGTATACATGCGAAAAGAGATATAACATCAAGTGTTACTAAAAAATCTGTAGATGGCCCCAAACCCATTGTAGTATGATACAAATCATGCAAAAAGTGTTCTGTGTCCCTCAGCACTGTGGGGCAATCATTCAGCACTGTTCTCAGCTGATGATCTAAATAGATAGAAATGGGTTCAGTAAGCCACCCTGCTCCCACCACTATAGGTCTAAATGGGGGTAGGAGCTGATTCTTATGAATCTTAGGTACGCCATACAACTGTGGTACCTTCGGTTCTCGAACAGTAAAGAAATCAATCAGTTCTTGACCCAAAAGACCCATACACATACTTTTATTCAGCATATTGTCAATCTGCTGTTTCATGCTTTCAATTTCACAAATATTAATAAGTTTATAATTGGAATGGTCCAACAACATCATACATATAGTATTGCAATAATAGTCTGTATCCAGAACCACTATGGGTCCTCATTTATCCGCTGGACGAATAACAATGTTCTTATTCTCACGTAAGTCATGCAATGCTTGTTGCTCCAGTGATGTCAAATTATGTCTATATCCTGAATATTGTTGGCTCAATATACCTTCATATAGATCTTTTTCGCATGCTTTTAAAAATATATCTACATTCGATGGTAGATTGGGAACAAAAGTACTATTTCTATTATAAAGTGCTTTTTGTGCAATTTGATCATTAAATAAATGTCTTAATGCAACATTATGTGCAAATATACGTAATTCAATCAGTAACTCACTAATGTCTGTTTTAGCGTCAGGAATAAACTTAAGCCCTTTCTGTAAAAGCGACTTTTCAGCATGTGTAAGGACATACCTGGATATATTCCTTACTGTTTCGCTGAATTCATTGCCCACATTTTCTTCAATGTTCTCGTTTGTGTGGGTACTGGCAAGTCCTTGTATTTCCGTCCCCCTCGTGGTAACTCCTGTTCGAATGATTTCCTCCGGTTGGGCCGAAAGGGTAATGGAAGATGTGGAAAAACCTCTTCATTCTGATTAGTAATCAATTTTTTATGAACTATTGGCATCACATCCACCAAATCTTCAGGAGGCACAGTATTGTTCACAGGCTGTACATCAATCATCGGTGTTGAATATACCGAGGTACCAGGTTCAGGTGAAGTTACACGTATAGCAGCTTCAAGGTTTCCACGCCCACCATCTACTGTATTAGCAGTGGCTGCTTCCTTTTGTACTGCTTGCTGATTAGACACATTTACCGGCTGCTCATTCAAAGCTACTGCTTGCTGGTTAAATCTGTCCTGATACCTAGACCACGTAAACACTTGTTGGTTCAAAAAATCAGGCACATCTCTCGCCAATTTACGTTTCTTCTGTGCTAAAAGTCTTTGTTCATATCCTTCCACTTTAACCAACAAGTCTATGAGAAACAGTTCTGTTTTGTCTTCTCCCATATACAAAGATAAATCATGATATTGTGTACGTACTGCATCACTTAATTCAGATTCATGTGGGCGAAAAAAGTCTATAAGGAGTTTTAAATATGCCTTACTAGTCTCTAAATTTATTTTCTGCCATTGTGCCAAAAGAGTCGGGTAAGTATTCCTGTACATAGGCATATTAAGCACCTTCAATCTTCTGGGGATAACATTTAGTTCAATACACGCTTCCAGATGGAACCGCTGACATTGTAGTCTCTTATACTTAAATAATTTTCAATATCCTGTTTTAGACTACGTATCTTAGACTCGTTCTTTAGGAAAGTCTGGTACCTGCTGATACATTAGTGGTTCTTCCAGTAATAATGGATTGGATAAATTTTGCATAAAGTTAGATAACAGACTGTTACCAACAGACTCAAGGCCAGGGTGCTTTTCCCTTTCAATAGCACTCACATTTCCTTCTGCCATAATGCTGCACTCACAATAAATAAAACAAACCCCAGCAGCAAAACAAAAGATGTGAAGAAATAAAAAATCCCTTGTGCAGAGGAAAAGGAAACAATCCAAAAAACGAAATCCACAGAGGCAATAAATCAATAAAAACAGATGATTTATTCGTAAGCGCTTTCGCAATAAAAATGGCTTCATCAGACAACCATCACTAACCAGAATCTATTTAAATAGTAGCATATACGCATTACATCCAATCATTTCTCTAAAAAAGACCACCAAAACTAACCAATTAACCCTTAAGGGAATACTACATTTGGAAAGCAAGAAATCAATAAAACCACATGTATTTAGTAACATTCAGATTACATTTCATTCCTAAAATATACATATTAAAGGTTAAACGTTCCCCATACATATACACATGTAAATGTACTACTAAGCAATATGATTATAGTGCATTAGCTAAGCACACTATGTTGATGGGTGAGGATCACA
The DNA here is from genome assembly GCF_019279795.1 of Protopterus annectens. NCBI lineage: Eukaryota > Metazoa > Chordata > Ceratodontiformes > Protopteridae > Protopterus > Protopterus annectens. Next base: position 1,909,277,144 of record NC_056732.1, read on the forward strand.
GATTTTTATTTCAAGTTTTGTATGTATTAAGGGAGAATGGCAGGATGGGGGATAAGATAAATATGGTTGAAATGGTAGAGTTGCAATGGATTCTTAGATTGAGTGCCCATAGGGGGCACGGACTTAATGACAGTGTTCCACTTAAACTGGTTTTGAAATCCAGAAGACTACAAAAGAAAAAGGGTGTGAGTTCATGTGGGGCAGATGGGATAGAACATAATGCATAGAGATAGATTTCCTATGCATATTTATATATATATGTATATATGTAAATGTATTTACATGTGTATATGTATGGGGAACTTTTAACCTTTAATATGAATATTTTAGGAATGAAATGTAATCTGAATGCTACTAAATACATGTGGTTTTATTGATTTCTTGCTTTTCAAATGTAGTATTCCTTTAAGGGTTAATTGGTTAGTTTTGGAGGGCTTTTTTAGAGAAATGATTGGATGTAATGTGTGTATATGCTACTATTTAAATAGATTCTGGTTTAGTGATGGTTGTCTGATGAAGCAATTTTTATTGTGAAAGCGCTTATGAATAAATCAACTGTTTTTATTGATTTACTGCCTCTGTGGATTTAGTTTTTTTGGATTGTCTCCTTTTCCTCTGCACAAGGGATTTTTATTGATTTTTTATTTCTCTCTCTCTCTATATATATATATATATATATATATATATATATATATCTATAATATATATATATATATATATATAATATATATATATATATATATATATATATATATATATATATATATATACCATTTGCTAGTAAAGAATATTATTACATTATATGGAGATGAGAACATAGGAACCATACTAGACAAGTGATCACAGAAACATAAGCACGTATGCCTTGAAATGGTCAACTCTTTTGGCAGCAAAGAATGCCAGTTAGAAATGTGTTTGAAATATCATTGGTGCTATTTCATGGAGATTATGACTTCAATGAAGATTGCATCTATTAAAAAACTCTCAGCGGCCTGACTCACAGCACTGGTAATACAACTATACTTGCTGTTTAAAATGGCGGCTTTGTTTGCACCTTGTGTGTGTACTTGGTAACCACCAACATACCATGGAAACACATAAAATAGCATTAGAAGGTGTACATAAGGGGTTGTTTTAATAGTGGAGGAAACAGCAAAGGTCACTATGATACCATAGCCTCAGAGAATTACTGGCTAGTCAGTGTAAGACTTGACAGATGTCCTAGAAGGGAACTCCATACAGTTAACACTAGGCTATTAAGGATATTACAGACAATCTGCCACCAGGCCTTTGTAGAGACCACAGATGGTTAGACATGGTCCAATGTACCCATACAGAATTCAAGTAACCACTGCATTACCAATGAAACACACTAAAATGAGACTGCCCAAACTACAGATACTCTTCATGATGGCAATACCTGGTTTGGTGGTAGACCTAGTAAGTTATTTACACATATCTGGACACTGGAGAAATGTAGGCAGTGTGCCACCATTGTATTTCCATGTAGAATTATGGTCATTGTGTGCATTCATGCCACTTACATTCCAAGTACGCCACAGAGACATTTTTATAAATAAAACGTGAAAGATAAATTTTATTTACAGTAACCATAACAGACAAGACATGAATATATTAAAAAGAGCAGCATATTTATCAGGACATCCAAGCAGGAAGTAAAATACTGAAATCATTATCATGGTCACTTTATGTTCGGTGTAACAAATGTAATTTTGCAAGAGTCGCATTTCTTTATTTTCAATTACAAAGACTACATTAATCTCTTCAAAATTCTCTTCTTTGTATCATGTAATTATTAAACTTCAAACTTGTCTCAGTCACCTATCAGTTCTTGAACCTATGTCCTCTCTTTTATACTATGAAGAGGAATGCTGAGTTTACAATACCCTGGCTATGCCTGCAGTTGGTCAGTTTTGTCTGATGCATTACTCTGGTTAACAAATATAAGTAAAATAAAATAAAATAAAATAAACATTGTAACATGGCAATTAATATGAGTCTTTTTTCCTGGGATCATGAAATTATCATGGTGGGGAGTCTGTGAGCTATGTTTTCAACAGCTTTATGCTTCTGGGAGGCAAATTGTTCTGAATACAGAACTGTATAGATGATGATACAAAGTGACCCCCATAATATAACTGACCGTGATGATGTTTTCAGTATTTACTTCATGCTTAGATATTCTGATACATATATAAGTCATTTAATATATTTATGCCTTGTTTGTCTTTTTTCAGTTAAAGAATCAAATGAATTCATCAGGAACATGGATAAATACACTCATACTTTGGGACAGGCCTGAAAGTGTTGTCCACCACTGAATGTCTGGTCACTATCCGTGCCTGGTTCACTTGTAGTTATACACATCTCAGTTATACTGACAAGGACCTACCTGAAAAAGTTTCCTGGCTCTGCCATGTGAACTCACAACCTGAAAGGTGAAAGGTGGTGGGGGGGTCAGGTACAATGACAGCTAAGTTCCAGCTATGTAAGAGAGTGATTAAGGCATGCTATATTCTGGCAATAGGAAATGGCTCTAGAGATGCGGAATACAACCTCACTGCTGATGCAGGAGTCACAGCTGGCATACCAGCTAGGTTTAGTTAGTATTAGGGTAGGTTTTATAGCCACACGTGAAAGAAAACAAAAGCTGGATAAACGCCTGGTATACACCTCAAGCGAAAAAAATGAAAAGACCAATGGTATGACCACAGCTGAAGATAAAAATGGAATAATCCACGTCAGGAAATAAATCACTTGCAGCTTCACAGTAGTGCCCTTTATAAAACCAAAAGTTGTAACTGAGATGTAGTAGTCAAGGTAGGAAAATGTTCACTTGCAGTTTCACACCACTTTATTAAACAAGAGTAAGCGTTTTCGCGATCTAAGTCAGCTGATCGCTTCTTCAGACTCATAAAAACAGTTAAAACATTGGTATTTAAAATATGGTTCAACCAAGAAAACACATCTAGAACTATGACATAGACTAATTAAAATTGCATACATCAGTACATTAATTTGCCTTATATTCTGCATAAGATGAAATAAAATATACATATAACAGACACATTTTATGTAATAATCCATATTACTTAATGTTTTAGTGGTCTGGATTTTAAAAAAGGTTTCAAGGAAACAGCATTGTTCAGTCCAGGAGACCTATCTGCCTGAAGTAGTAAAATCCATCTTTGTTCGGCTTCCTCTACCTTATTCCTTATATCACCTCCCCTCTTACTTTTATTTATTATTTCTTAAACCATGAAATTAAAAATATGTTTCCTATCTTCTTCTTTCACGTTTTGCTAAAGCACTTGTGTCTTTTTTATTTCTTATATCTCTAAGGTGTTCAAGGATACGTTCCTTTAGACACTTATTGGTTTTGCCTATATAAAAGGCATGACAGAGTGCAGAAGCTGAAATAAACCAAATTTTGTGTTCTGCAGTCAGCATAAAAATCTATATCAATTATAAATCCCAGTGTAGGATGTTTATATGTAGATTTATTATATAAATAGTCACATGCTGTACAATTTCTGCAAGGAAAAGTCCCCTGCCTATCAGATAGAATCATTCTTTCATTGTTTCTGGATTTATAACAGAGTTGCCTTTTTAAGGACCTCTTATTTCTAAAAGAAAAGCTGGGTCTATCTTCTAACAATTCTCTCAAGTCAGGATCCGACAATAAAACATTCCAATTCTTCTCAAAATATTACAGAACCTTCTGATGTCACTTGAATAAGTTATAGGAATCTAACTTTAAAATCATGACCTTCCTTGCTTTTAACATCTTCTATAGTATTTGAGAAGAGCGGTTTACATCTCCCATCCCTATTTTCAATGGTATATTTAGAGCTTTCATTTATGTCTTTCTTACTATAACCTCTGTTTAAGAAGTCTTTCTCTAATATAGTCATTGTCTTCACAAAGCCCTCATCTGTATTATGTAAGTGGCTTATTCTCATATATTGTCCTTTCACTGCATTTTTGTGTACAAATGTTGGATGCATACTAGTCTTATGTAAGATACTATTTCTCCATGTAGATTTTCTATACATCCCTGTTGTAAGTTCGTCTAATGCTGTCTTCTTAACCAAAACATCTAGGAACTCAATAGAGTCCCTGGAATGTTGACTAGTGAATCTTAAAAATTCAGTGGTGCTATGTAAGTACTCCACCATCTCTTGCAACTCTTCACTAGTACCATCCCATAACAGGAAGACATCATCTACAAAACGTATATACCATACAATTTTGCCAGCATATTTATTGCAAGCACTTAATACATGGTCTTTTTCCCATGCAGCCAATGCTAAGTTGGCATAGCTGTTAGCACAAGCCGTGCCCATTGCTACACCAACTTTCTGTAGATAAAACTTGTCATTGAATATAAAGACATTATTTTCTAGGACAATATCAAGCAACTCACATATCAAATTAATCATAGTGCTTTGAAAAACTTGTTTCAAGGTCAGAATATCACGTATTTTCTCAATACCCCATTTATTCGGTATCACTGTGAACAGTGAAGTGACATCCATTGTCACAAACATATAATTTCTATTAATATTCCTGGTCTTATTATATAACAGTCAGAAATGCCTTTGTATCCCTTAGTATAGTCTCACATGATTTTAGGACTATTTGTAAATTTTGTTCAATATAAATTGAGACGGCTTCTGTGGCCCATCCTTTACTGGATACAATAGGTCTCATAGGGGGCTGTGTGATGTCTTTGTGAATTTTAGGTAGACCATAAATAATGGGTATAGTTGGATGTTCTGTCTGAAAGTAGTCAAACAATTCCTCTGATACATAATTAGTAATCAATAAGTCAAAAATATATACAGATATCCTGTCAATTATACCTTGTACTTGTCTCTCATTTAGTACAACATAAGTATCTGTATCATTCAAAAGTTCCATCATTTTCTTGTAATAAAAAACCTTATCCATTACTACTACACTGCCCCCCTTGTCAGTAGGCCTAATTTCAATGCTGTCAGAATCCTTTAGTTCTGACAGTGCTTCAGTTTCTGATTTACTCAAGTTATAAAATCTAGGTGGAAGATTTTTAGCATGCATCTCTCTAATTTCATGTTCACACACATTAGTGAAAGTTTCAACTGTGGGATGTATCTTGGGTACAAAGGCACTAGGTTGTTTACACATATTATCAAATACATTTCTTTTAAACATGGTTTTAAGTGTTAGGTTACGAGAAAATAACTTCAGCTCTTTTAATAAATCAGTTAATACTGTTTTCTGTGCTGGAATAAAGTTCAGGCCTCTATTTAACAACGAGGATTGTGCATCAGTTAAAGAAAAGCTAGATATATTAATTACCAAGTTTTTTGTTGGTTCTTGCTCCTGGTGTTCATATATGCAGGAGTCACTCATTCTCTCTGCTGTAATCGCGTTCTCCCTCTTTGATTCCTGCTGCTCGACCTGTCCCTTATTGGCAGCGCCTTCTTTAACACAAATGTAAGGATTGCGGTTTGTGTTCATAGGTTCATAGGTTCATACTAGGCTATCTGCCCGAGGGCATTTACAAGCCTAGCCCATAGTTTTGTGGCTTACGCCACCCCTTTAGTATGGGGAACTATACCCATTATTTTGCTGTGCCTCTGTTGAGCAGTGACACTGAGGTAATCCCTGGGGTATATCTGCGATCTCCCATCCATTGGTCAAGATTTCTCTTGAACAAGGCCAGCGAGGTGCTCTGCCTCACATATACCGGGATTTTATTCCACAGCATAGGGAGTCTTTGGGTGATGAATCTATCCCTCCAGCACGTCCTATTAATAGCCGTGTCGAGGTTTAAGTCTCCGCCCTTGTGGCTCTGACGGATCTAGATTTTTTGAGGTGAAGCATATTCATCAAATCTGGGTTTGACATGGCCTTGTATGTTAGGCAAAGGTCACCTCTGAGCAAGCGGTAAGCGACTGAATAGAGCTGAAGTTCTTTCAGTCGGGCAGCATAGGACAGATGTTTGAGACCCTTTATCCTTTTGGTGAGGAACTTTTGTGGCCTCTCCAGCTGCTGCAAGTGTCGGGTCAGATACATTCCGAATGGGGCATTGTACTCAATCATTGGTCTGATGAGTGATGAGTATAGGAGACTATGACCTCCCTTGATCTAGATGAGAATCCTTTCATGATAAGGTGGGCAATGTAGAAGGTCTTCCTAACTACTTTAGCTACATGGGTGTCGAATGACAGACTACTATCAACCTGGGTCCCCAGGTCCCTGATAACTTCTTCTGTACTCAGTGGATTGCCACCTATTTGGTAGCTAGGGGTAACCTTGTTTTTCCCGAAGGGTATGACTATGCATCTTTTGGCATTTAACTTTAGGCCATGGCTCTGGCACCAGTTATCCGTTTCTGTGAGACCCTTCTGAAGGATATCTGTGTCAGATGTGTTTTCTACTATGGCGCCCAGTTTGCAGTCATCTGCAAACTTTGTCAGCCATAACCCTCCTGTGTTTGCTTGTACTTCGGAAAAGTAGATGCCAAACAAGAGTGGGCCCAGGACTGAGCCCTGTGGTACACCACTTGTGACAGGCTTTGAGTCTGACATGGCGCCAGCAACTCTGACCCTGTGGGTTCTGTCACTCAGCCAGTTTGCAACCCATCTTGTGATGTATGGGTTAACATTTAAGCTGATGAGTTTTTCAATGATACCCGAGTGGGGTATTGTATCAAAGGCCTTCGCCAGATCGAGGTAGGCTGTATGGACTGCCTTTCCTCATCAATGGCTTTGGTGACTGTTTCAAAAAGTCAACCAAGTTTAGAAGGCATGATCTGCCTTTGACAAAGCCAAACTGGGATGGATCCAAAGTCTGCAAATTCCCTATGTCTTTATTTATGAGGTCCATTATGATCCTCTCCATGGCTTTGCAGATAAGGCTTGTCAAGCTAATGGGCTGGTAATTTCCAGGGTCGGTGGAGGCACCGCCTTTGTGAAGTGGGACCACAGTTGCAGTGCGCCACCCCTGAGTGCATCCAGAGGTAAGACTATGATTAAACAGCTGTCCTAGCTGTGGGTTTAATTCCTCGTTGAGTTCGTGGAGCACACAGCCGGGGACACCATCAGGTCCCATGGATGCTGTGTTTTTTGCTTTGGAGAGAGCAGTTCTCACTTGGGCGTTGGAGATGTTTGGGGGGCTGCAATCGCTTGGTATAGATATCTCTCCTTTTGGGGGGGAGGGGGGGGAGAAGTTTGCACTGAACCTGTCAGCCAGTATGTTGGCAATGTCTGTAGGATCAGTAATCTTCACATCATTTTGAACTAGTTCTGAGCATATCTGGGAGTGTAGCTTCCTTTTGCTCCAAAAAAGCTACTGAATCAGAATTAACACTGGAATCCATCCTTCTGTTAGTGCAAGCCACTTGGAAAGTTTCTTTTGCCATTCAACCATTTTCAAATGTGGGAGGTTCTATACATACTCTCTCTGTGCTGACATCACTGTTCTCACAGGGATTCTGATTTAAAGGGGCAGTACTATGCATATTTGAATTTTTAGAAATCTGTACTGTAGTCATTTTTTCTACATTTTCTGTACTCACAGCTGTTCTTCTTGGCCACAAAAAGACCTCTTTACATTGAAAGTCATTGAGGTCCCTTTGCAATTTTTTAGTTTTAGTATTCTGCAACCTCTTATCATAGCCCTGTATACTGACAGCAAGTTCATCTAATTTACTGCCTAGTACCTCTATAGGAAAATTATTAGTCAGTTGTTCTTGTAGCCTCTTTATCTCATCAGCTAGCTCTTTTTCTTGTGGTTTAAAAAATTCTATAAGCAAATGCGTATAATCATAGCTAAGCTGTAAATTTAAGTTCTGCCATTTTTGAAGTAATTCAGGGTAGGTCTCACCATAAGTAGGCATATTTAATACTCTGAGACCTCTTGGCACTATTTTATATTTTAATGATGCTTCTAGATGAAACCTTTGCCACTGTAGCCTTTTAAAGCTATATAACTTATTCTCCAGATCTCTATACAGTTCAGTGAACTTCTTATGCATATCATAGTCCACTTGTTCTCTTTCATTCACTGGAAAAATAGGGTTTAGCATCAAGGGGTTGGAGTATATATGTAGTAGTCCAACTAGTTGTTCACAATGATTCTTATTGTTGTCATTACCTTCAGCCATGTCCCAGCTTTTAAATACAATCCAAGAAACACGTGAAAGAAAACAAAAGCTGGATAAACACCTGGTATACACCTCAAGCGAAAAAAATGAAAAGACCAATGGTATGACCACAGCTGAAGATAAAAATGGAATAATCCACGTCAGGAAATAAATCACTTGCAGCTTCACAGTAGTGCCCTTTATAAAACCAAAGTTGTAACTGAGATGTAGTAGTCAAGGTAGGAAACGGTTCACTTGCAGTTTCACACCACTTTATTAAACAAGAGTAAGCGCCAGTGATCTAAGTCAGCTGATCGCTTCTTCAGACTCATAAAAACAGTTAAAACATTGGTATTTAAAATATGGTTCAACCAATGAAAACACATATAGAACTATGACATAGACTAATTAAAATTGCATACATCAGTACATTAATTTGCCTTATATTCTGCATAAGATGAAATAAAATATACATATAACAGACACATTTTATGTAATAAACCATATTACTTAATGTTTTAGTGGTCTGGATTTTAAAAAAGGTTTCAAGGAAACAGCATTGTTCAATCCTGGAGACCTACCTGCCTGAAGTAGTAAAATCCATCTTAGAGATATAAGAAATAAAAAAGACACAAGTGCTTTAGCAAAACATGTGGAAGAAGAAGATAGGAAACATATTTTTAATTTCATGGTTTTAGAAATAATAAATAAAAGTAAGAGGGGAGGTGATATAAGGAATAAGGTAGAGGAAGCCGAACAAAGATGGATTTTACTACTTCAGGCAGATAGGTCTCCTGGATTGAACAATGCTGTTTCCTTGAAACCTTTTTTAAAATCCAGACCACTAAAACATTAAGTAATTTAAGATCTCCGTTGCTTTTTAAAGTGTCTCGCTATAATAAATGGGTTTAACATAGCGAGACAACTTTAAAAAAAGCAACGGAGATGCTCCGTTGCTTTTTTTTTAAAAGCTGTCTCGCTATGTTAAACTCGTTTACCATGGCGAGACAGTTTGTAACAAGCAACAGAGATCTTGCATTCTCCATTGCTGTACAAAAAAAAAAAAAAGAGTTATACTAATGGAAAAAGTCCGGGTGACCAGACCTTTTTCCATTACTATAACTCTGATTTACAATGTGCATGCTGACCAATCAGCGTGCACGTTTTGGAATATTAATGGGGGGGGTTGTTGTATAATATAGCAATAACCCACGCCTGGTGGTAATGCTAATTTACCACGGTTGGCGTGGTTTGGTCCCGGCGAAGCCCGAGGACCAAACAAAGCCAACCGTGGGTAATTAGCATTACCCACACCCAGGTGGTTATTGCTATTATACCATGACATTATTTAAGAAAAGAAACTGTTACTTTTCTTAAATAATGGCATAGTATAATGCCTGTTTACTGCCCTCCGCAGATGTCTGGCATCCGCGGCAGTTCTGATGTACTGCGCGCCTGCGCAGTACATCAGAGTTGAACAAAAGCAACGGAGAAAGCAAGATCTCCGTTGCTTTTTAATGTCTATGTTAAATGAGTTTAACATGGCGAGACAGTTTTAAAATAATCAACGGACATCTCCGTTGCTTATTTTAAAACTGTCTCGCTGTGTTAGACTCATTTTGTATTGACAGACACCAAAAAAAGCAACGGAGATCTTGCTTTCTCCGTTGCTTTAACATTGCCTCGCTATGTTAAATGGGTTTAACATGGCGAGAGCTTTAAAATAAGCAACGGAGATCTTCGCTTTTTTTAAAGTTGTCTCGCTATGTTAAACCCATTTAACATAGCGAGACAGTGTTAAACGAAGTTATACTAATGGAAAAAGTCCGGGCGACCGGACCTTTTTCCATTAGTATAACTCGATTTACAACGGGCACGCTGGCCAATCAGCGTGTACGTTTTGGGGGGATCATGGTATAATTGTAAATATTTTATGATTTATCCTCATAGGATTACATATTCCTGGAAACACAACTGAAACGTTCCCAAACTACATGTCCACTTAAATGTAGCTGCTTGATTAAAAAGTATTACTCAGTTTAACATGCTGATTTCACAAGCTGTCTGCACTGTAAAAGTTTCATTTTATATGTTACTTGAAATTGTCAGTCTCTAGAGCACATGAAAAGATACATATTACTTTTTGTAACATGTTATCTTTGCAGTTACCTCACACTCTGTACAAACTCACTTGGTAACTGATAGCTATTCATTTAAAATATCAGTTTAAATATTAAATGTGCCCTTGAAATGCTATTGACATTTTGACAAAATATAATCTGAACTGTAAAATGAATGACTTGAAATAAGTGAAGTAATGCATAGATTTCAAAGACAGTTCTTGACACTACAGTAAAAGTAAAAATATATATTCACAAGGAAGTATTGAAATGTTTTAGTCTTCCAGTTAAAATAGCTTACTGTCAACATTTTGCGATATCAGAAAGTTTGAAGAGCTAGGAAATTACTATTCTTTGTCTTTATAATGATTATTAGACAGATGTTAGACTCTGCTTAACTTAATGAATTGTGACATATGTTTATGAGGAAAAGTGGACTTGATTACTCACATTGGACCACACATTTCTGGAAACTCAACTGAAATGTCTCCAAATTACTTGTGAATTTAAATGAAACTGTCTGATTAATAGGCATAACTTACTTTAACAACATGAATCCATAATCTATCTGCTCTATATATGCTACATTATATATGTCACTTGCATATGACAGGCTCTAGAGCACATGAAAAAATACGTATTATTTTTGCAACATGCTATATTTGCACTAACCATACATTCTAAACTAACTCAATTGGCAACTGACAAGTTATTTATTTGAAACATCAGTCTAAATATTAATTGTGCCCTTGAAATATTGTTGCCATTTTGACAAAACAAAACCTGAATTGAAAAAGGAATGATTTGAAGAAGTAAAGTATTGTACAGATTTCAAAGACAGCTATTGACACTACAATATAAGTAGAAATGTATACATGCAAGGAAAAATTGAAATGCTCTATACTTTTAGTTAAAATAGCTTATTGTTAACTTTTTGATTTATTAGAAAATATAAAGAGCTAGGAGATTATTTCTAATTTGTCTTTATAATGTTTACAAAAGTGATGTTAGTCACTGACTTGTTTAGTGGATTGTGAGTCATGTTTCATTCATTAAGTTAATGGCTCAAACATATGTCATACGATGCCCGACTGAAGAAACTCCAGTTCTATTCAGTCGCATACCGTCTGCTCAGAGGTGATCTGTGCCTGACATACAAGGCCATGTCCAACCCGGAATTAATTGATTGATGAATTTCTTTTATTAGTACTGATTTACAACAAGGGAAAGAAAGGGAAGGGAAATCTCTGTTTTTGGTCAAGAAAGGAGAGGCTTAAGAGTATTCTAACTGCCCCGAGAACTCTCTAAGATGCTCTAAATACTATTTGATTATTACTTACCTAAGGTAAGTCTTGATTACCATATAGGTACCTTCACATTCATTGTAGACCTGATGTGATTACCCATACTGGAAGCAGGAGGTGCCCTATACAGGATGGGAATTGCCAGGGTGATCATAGTTCATTCTTAGACTCTCCTTTGTAAATCTATAAATATGTAAAAGCACTGCACACTAGAATGTAGGATGCCTCTACTCAGAATCAGGATACCACTGAAAAGCCATGTCTTTTCATAAGTGTAAGTTGAAATTGGTGAGCTGAAGATTGGGAAAGTAAAGGAAGACAGTACACCTACAGTAAATACATATATCATTGGTAATCACTCATTGTCTCCTGTAGAGTCCTTTTAGTCAAATTATTTTAGTAATAATCTATTTGTTATTGGCTTATTTAGTGTATGCTCCTCTGTTGCGTTTAATTTATCCAAAATGACATATCTGACATATTTGAGATCTCTTAAGGATAACTAAATACTGGATATTTTCAAAGTCAAATTAATAATTGTTTACACTATTAACATTCCATCCTGATATATAAAATACTATAGAACAATAACAGAATAATATAGAATTTCATATCTCTTTTAAGAAAATTCTCCATATAATAATTTAACACATGGAGCTCATTTGATATTGTTGGTCAAAGGTATGAGTGATAATCCAATAGATCTATCTTTATCTATTGCATTAGGAATGACTTTCCTTCCATGTTTAATGAGAAATTCATATTTACTTGTATTGATACTTTAGAATTAATGTTTTATAGAAGTACTTTGTTAAAGCCTGACCAGAATTTTACCCTACTTGTATTTAAAGAAGAAAGAACATTAAATTACACTCCCAAGTTTACACACATAAAAATACCATTAAATGTTATCAGAGAATATGGTATAACTACTATAATCAAAATAAAAAAAAAAGCGAAAAGTTTCTTCCATCAATAACTTGAAATGGATTTAACATTCTTATCATTAAATACTAATGGCTTAATAATGCAAATAAAAGATCAAACTTACTAAAAAATTAAATCTAAATAAGGCACAAGTAGTATTTCTCCAGGAAATGCATTTTAAGACTAATGATAGCTTTATTTGGAACCCTAAGGATTATACAGTCTTAGCTCAATCCTCCTGCAGAACAAAGACAAAAGAAGTATCAATTCTCTGGAAGAAAAACATAATCACTCCAAAAGTTATTTATAAATATGAAGACAAAGAAGATCTAATAGCATTTGTTATAATTACATTTAATAATAGAATATGGACCTTAAATAATCTGTATTGGTTCCCAGTAATTAGAGCAGGAACGCTTAAAAAAACACCTAGATTTTATTTCCAACAATTATAAAGGAAATCTTATACAGGGAGGAGACTTTAATTGTACCTTAGAAGCTTCTGAAACCACCAAGAAAGCTTTTTGCATAGCAACAATGTCAAAATCCTTAAAAATATGGATTGATTCATTTAATTTAATAGACACTTTTAAAGTAAAAGATGATAAATCCTTATTATTTTCCCATAAAGACCATAGATTTGGAACACAAACCAGAATAGACAAATTATTCGTAATTCAAGATTTACAAACAAAAATCCTCAACTTTTCAATAGTTCCATGCTCCTTCTCAGATCATGACTCCCTGATAATGAAGCTCCAAGTAGAGATTAAACCTTTAATCCTCTCAACTAGAATTCCATCATATATCACAAAAATTAAAGAATTCAGACCCTGGATGTTGTCAGAACTACAATTATTTCTTGAAATTAATAATACAACAGAAATCAGTAGAGTCATGGTTTGAGACTCATTAAAAGCATATTTATTTGGTAAGACCCTTAGCTGGTACAAAAACAAAGCCATAGAGTGGGAATCTGAATCATTAGACTTGCAAACCAGACTCTTGACAGCAAAATCTAAAAAAATCAGAATTGTCCAGAAGTCAAAAAAGAAATAGAGGAATTAAATAAAAAATATAATGAAATTCTAGCACATGAAACTTGTCTAGCCTTGGAAAAATTAAAAATAAACTCATTAGCCACCTCCTCCAGCTATCTACATAACTTATCTACAAAAATTAAAATACAGTCTAAAGCAAATAACATTAGTAGTATATATCATGAAAAGAAAGGGGAAAAAGTATCCAATATAGGAGAAATCATTGAAGCATTTCGGTTCCATTATATGGAACACTTCAAAAAAGAAGATTTAGATACCAACCAAATGAACTTAGATGCAAACTATGAATCTATCCCAGGCCATTGGTAAATAATCCTTGGAAGAAAGTTATATCTTTGTTGGACTCTCTGCAATAATCAATATTGTATCTCTGATAACTGATCTGTTAATTCTATATTTAATAACATACAGTGTATATAACTGAAAGTCAGACTATTGTAAATATTGTATATAGTTGTTTTAAAATGATATTCAAAAATATTATGTACATTTTATTTTAATTGAAAATAAAAAAATATTTGAGAAAAAAAAAGACTTTAATATTAATGCTCCTAGCATTATCAGCCATCAGAGATGCATCAAATGTTGTTCTCTGTGAACTCTTACATTTTTGACCTGGCAAAAATCCTGCCTAGTTTTTGTCAAATATTGTAAAATAACTGCTGCAAAAATTCTCTTCCCTGATCTTGACAAATGCACACCATCCTGCCTGAACACCTGTATACCCAAAACAAGGCTTGGATGCTCTACACATTTCCATTTTTTTAAAAGAGGACATTTTTTCCATGTAGGTATTTACCCCCAAAATATTTTCATTCACAGTGACCTGACTATCCTTTCTTTAGGTGATTTGTGAAAAATACGTCCTAACACCAGCATAAGCTATACTACTAATAGTCAGCGAATCCTTGCTGGTGACATAATTTGTATCAACATGAATAAAAATAGAGCCATACTTCCTTACATTAAGGCATTCCAAGGCTTGTCTCATGTCTTCTATTTTTGCTCCTGGCAAGCATAACAGTATTTGATGTTCATTATCATCTCTGCCAATATAAGTATCAGTTCCTCTAATAATTGAGTCTCCAATTACAAGAATATCTTTGCTGACCAGCTCTGAAGAATCTTCAGTTTCTAATATCTGCTCTATCAGTTGTTACGAAGGACCGATCTTCATCACTATTAGTTTTATTAATCCTACTGTTTTCATTGTGCATTAAATTCTCATCCAGCTGGTATTGTAAATCCACAGCTTGAGCCATGTAGTCAGCATCTGTTTCTTTTCTTTTCTTTTTTCTTACAAGTAATGTTCTTCTATCCTTCCACATTCAGTTTTGATTTCTTCCTTTTCACTTGCCCCTTGCCTCTTTTTCTACCTTCTTCGTTAGAAAGATGATGCCTTTTTTGTAGACTGAAGGTTTTGTGATAGAAAACATCATTATTCCCTGCAAATGTGTGTTGCATAAAGCAGTGTCCTTTTTACTATGTATTCTCTTTCCTTTACAGTCATTAATCAGTTTATTTTTTTCCTTGTTATTTGTTGTGGACTTCTTTCTTACTTTCTTTTTTGTTCCCTTCTAAACAAACTGGATCCTCAGATTGCTCATACTTGCATCCAGAAATCCAAAGTTGTCAGGGGCATTGTCTTGTTTCATAGGGGTTGAATGATCCTTACAGAAAATAGATGCATCATTTCCTAAATTTGTTCTATTTGTTCTATGTCTAACATTATTTATTTCATCAGTCCAGTCAATATATGAAACAACAGTTCTCCAAGCTATGCCAATTGCACAAGTGCAATCCTCATCATTAAGTCTAGATTTACTTCTAACAATGGTCAGCAAATCATCCAACTTTTGACACGAGGAACACAGATCACCAGTGTTATCAGCTGTTACCTTTAAATATGCATAGCATTTATTACACTGTACAAGATAATTCTGCATTAGCAAATTGTTAATTGCATATTCATTTAACAAATCCATATTCAGCTTCAAATGAATAAAATATTGCAAAAGAAAAGAATAATCAATATCAGTAACCACAAAATTCAAAGAGAACTTAAATCAACTTCTATGACAAAAAATCACACAAGCAATGTACAACTAAATAATAAAGTACAGCAAAATTGTTCTGACCATAAGAGTACAAACAAGCAAGACAAAAGTTGGAATTTCTTTATTTCGCCTGCAGTAGCTTCTGTTCACTATTGCTTGCAGTTGCACTACTTTTTAAAAGTAAAGATAAATAAATGACAAACCAAAATAGGTTTGTTTAGCTATGTTCAGGAAATATATACTGGTGAAGGAGCTGGAAACTGAAGTGAAGTATCATACGCCTTCAATAAACAAGTGGAAGAAATTGTAAACTAAATACTGATCACCATTTGTAGGTTATTATTTGCATTATTTGTATCAAACCACTAGAATGGCAGCTGGCCAGATCCAGAAAACACAAACATGTAGTGAGGTTGTCCTGCAACTACCTGGTCAAAACCTCTGTCGGGAAGAGTTCCATCTCTGCAAGACTTTGTGGAGGATGGAGATGTGAAGTCTGAATCCATCATTTTCAAGACTGTAAATGTTGAAGAAACATCAAGGAGATATAGCCAAAACATATCTGTTGCTTGTCAAGATGGTAAGTCTAGGAACAAATGCTGGACACCAAATTCAGATTAAAGAAGGATGTCACCTATATAGGGTTTATATTACATGATCGAAGTTTCTAAACTTCGAATCTGATATGGTCGACACCATATGTTTGAAGTCTTGAAACATCGAAAATTTAATAAAAGCACAAGAACCTACACAAATAAACCATTTAAACACTCTAATCAGGGGGGGAGGCAAGTGTCCTGCACCCCCCACATGCCCCCATTACTTAAATATACCAACTCCGAGATCGCAGTTCAGTGCAGAAAAGGGAAATCTTCCCTTTCCGTGCTGTACGGAGATCTCCGTTAAAAGATTAGAAGTTTCAAGACTTTAATCATATGGTGTCAACCATATCAGATTTTAAGTTTTGGAACTTCGATCTTCTAATGTAGACCCTATTTATATAGTATGGGGTGTCTTAATTTGTCCATTAAGTTACAAGACATCAGAAAGGCTGCAGCTTCAGATGCAGGAGTCCCCAAAAGATTCATCCAGATATAAAAGGAATTAGGTGAGGCATTGGAAAATGAGTATTAGATTGTCCCATATACCTTCCAGTGCAACATATGGTGACTCCACAGGTGGAGGTAGGACATTACCTAAGCTGTTCTCAGAAAGAAAGGAGAAATGTTGATCTTAACTTTGAAGCAGAAAGAATACTTTGAGGAGCTCCTAAGAGACAATGCTAGAAAGAACTATTTATTTTATTTTATTTTATTTTACATTTGTTAACCGGGGGTGTCTGACTGAGCCGAAAAGGCCCTTTTTCAGCAGAGGCCCGGGGAGAAAAGCTCCACAAAGAAAAATTACAGACAAATTTTGTTATTTAGACATAATCAGTATACACACAAATTACAAGAGACATGTTTTTACAGTGGTATGCAGCACAAACAGTTACAGTGGAGAGAACAATCAAAAAAATATTAATTTTAAAAATAAAGGTAAGTAATAGATTTGTGGTGTACGGCTGAACTTTGGAATGTAGGTAGAATACATACATAGTACACAGGTACAGTACATACATTGTAGATTAGCCAGTGTTTGTGAGTAAGATTGAAAAACTATTATCAATTGCTCTAGATTTAGTATGTATATGTTATCCGCTTTCACTAGCCTGGGAGCAATCATGGCACTGCCAACTTTGCTTGAGATGTTGCCTGATGAGGTCTTTAAAGGAGGCTTTAGATGATGTGTTTTGAATGCTAGTAGGGACAGAGTTCCATTTTTTAGCCACCAAACTACTATATAGTGCATCTCCAAAGCTATTGTAGCTGTTGGTGACTTCTAGTAGTAGTTTGCTTGATGATCTAAGAGGCCTTTTGGCTGAGTGATGTTGTACTAGGTTTTTGAGGGCAGGACACTTATTGGGGAGGTAATAGATAGAATGACAGAGGCAGAGCTGATTGTAGGTTAGGATTAGAACCTTTTCTGTAGATGAGGTCAGTGCTGTAATTAAGCAGTACCATTGTGTTAAGCCTGTTGTCATTGATGTTATTCAGTTGGAAATGCTGAAGGCACCATATATTATTCAGATGTCATGCATAACATGCTTTCTGTATTTTGCTAAGAAGGGTGGAAGTCTCTCTCTGGGCTGGCAAAGCAAGTTGTTATCTCTCTTTTTTTCAAAAGACAAATAAAATATTTTGCTTGAAATACAGAGGCATCATGCCCCTTTGTCTCCCTGAGAAGGCCTATGGCAGTGTGCTGGAAGGGAAATTTTATCCAGTAGTTGAACCTCTGTTTCAGTAAGAGCAATGCAGATTTCATCTGGAACTGTGATTAATTCTTTATCATTGAACAAATATTGGTGAGGTTAAGGAACTTTGTCAGTGTTGTTTATATATGGTTTGCAGATCTGGAGAAACTATATAAGTGCATACTACAGTGTATCTTGACAGAGGTGGTACAACAACATGGTAACCATTGCTATTGTGAGAGCTATATGGTCATTGTATTTGAAGGTTGAGAGCTGTACACACATTGTCTACTTTAACCTGAGGGCCCTTAAAGTATGTGTAGGAGTCTGCCAACGCTGCACTTTTTCTTCCCATCCTATTTGTGATTTTTAGCAGATAAAATATCAATCAGACACAAAAGATGGATTATATATAATCTGTGAAATTACTTTTGCATCTTTATGATGTGCAGTTGGTATTATATTCTTATTTTTAAGTGACTGTAATCTCTAATGTACACTCAAGTGATTCCCTGCTAAATGTGAAACAGCTAGTGACAATCAGCACCCTCAAATCAGAGGTTATTTTTATCTCTTAAAAAATATAAACTTACTCTCTTCGTGTAATGAGATGGGAACTGGTATTTGAAGTATCTTGGTGTACTGTTTGTGAGAGAAAGCACACCTTGCTGAAAAAGTCATCTGTGGATGGAAGCAGAGATAGCAATAGTTCAGATGTTGAGTCAGATGGTGTTGGTGAATTAGGAACTAAGTCTTAGGATGAAACTCCTAGTTTGCTACATAATGCACAACTCCATCCACACTTATGATCATTTGATTTGGTCAGTGAATGAAAAAAATGACACTACAGATACTACTGGTAGAAGGGAGCTTGTTTTTATGGCAGCTGAGCTCTGTTTCCTTGACAGAGTGGGGAGTCTGCAGTCTAGAAAGTTCTTGGACTACAGTCACTGCTCCTCTGGGTTAAAACAAGTGCTTGGATTACTGTGGGCATTTTGTGAATATGAGTTTTTCCCATCCGGTATATTCTATGAAAGGAGTGCTAGTCATGGTCGACTAATAGGACCCTCAGCGCACACCTAGGACATGCCAGAATGTGTCTAACTCTCAGCTTGCCTGGGAATGCTTGGAAATCATGAGCATGAATTGGAGACCATTGCTGGGAAATGGGATGTCACATCTGCCCTGCACGGCTTGCTTCCACTGTAACCCTCACCAGGAAGAGGTTTGTAAAATGGATGGCTGGATGGATGAATGAATGGGCAGACAAATGGATGAATGGACAACATTAAAAAGAAGTAAAGGACTGTAATATCCTGTTTCTTTTACACAGCAGCAAATACTAATCTTACACTGCAAATCTGAATAATCAAGAGCTAATATGCCACCAAAAAAGCTTTGAATCCTATTATGAAGATCTAAATATGGGGACATATTCAGATTTATTTTGTAAAGAGTATAAAATGTTAACATAAGTCTATTAAATTTTATCTAAGTTTGCTGCATATGAATGTGTGCAATGCTGTGCATTCTAAACATATGTTAAATATTTAAATGTTTTATAACTATACACAGTGTTAGTGCTGATATAATACACAAATGTACATTTTATATATATATATATATATATATATATATATATATATATATACACATACATACATATATTTTTTTGCTTTTCTGATTTTTCCAAAACCTTGCTGACATGCTTCTATAAATAAATTTAATTATCTTTTTTTTTTACCTAGCAATATTACTTTGAAACCTTACCAAATATTTTGGTCCTTCAGCTGAAGAAATGTGGTTCATTTACCACTTTTGAAGACATTTCAATCCCTTCATCACTGCACTTTTCAAAGACAGACAGTGTGAGTATAATATGCTTATTTTCCTGACTTTACTGGTGAAGTGGGATTTTAGCCATAAATATTGTTCATTGTCTCAAATGACTCAAAACAATTGAATTTCCTGTATGATGGAATTTGTTTAGACTATTCACAGGTTTGTTATGAGATGGAATAGCAAATTATCTTGCAGTTGTTTGTGTTCTGAGTGAATGCAAAACCATCTGTATGTTTTTTCTCTAAGCTGTAATAACTCTGTGACTATGAGTAATTAAAGACTCTAATGATTATTGTATGTGCTTGTGTTTTGTTTCATAACCACATAAGTCGAAAATGATATTTACAGATAACTATTGACCAGTTATATGAAAAAAAAGCTTGATAGAAACAACAGCAGTAATCCGATTACCAGGGGCATTAGTGTTCCATTTTTTTGGAAAGAAAGCAAAAAAATCTGAAATCTAGACTGTGTAAGTGTTGGAAAGACACATGATGCTCATGAAATTTGGCATCTTATTACAGAACACTCATTCAGTTTCAGTTACATTTCTTCCCATATTCACTGCTTACAGCACTGTCCGTTTGCTTTATTCTGTGCTTTGTACCTAAAACAGATTTAATGTGTGTATGTGTGTGTGTGTGTCTGTGTGTGTGTGTGTGTGTGTGTGTGTGTGTGTGTGTGTGTGTATATATATATATATATGGATCACCTTTAATTCCTCGAAATCGCGTTTGCCCGACACACTAATGACCGACACGAAAAGGCCGACAACAAAAAACGCCGACAACGCAAAACACCGAAAACCAGTACACCAACACACTACACGTAAACAACACAGTACACGACATAACATATGCACTATCCCTAACCCAAACCCTAACCCTAAGGTCCGACACTACCGCACTTACCTACCTGCACTAACCCTAACTCACTTACCCACCGTAACCCCAAGATCCGACACTACGCACTCACCCTACTTGCACTAACCCTAACTCACTTACCCACCCTAAACCCACAGTCCCTCACTATACACTCACCCTACCTGCACCTAACCTAACTCACTTACCCACCCCTAAACCCACAGTCCCTCACTATCGCACTTACCTGTTCGCTCCCTCACACTAAATCCCTCACTCGATCGCACACTTACCGCGTCCGTCGGATTCTCACCTTGTCGGTCATCTGCGTTGTCGGTATTTTCGTCCCGTCGGATTCCGTGTCGGCCAAACGCGTTGTCGAGCATTTAAAGGTGACCCATATATATATATATATATATATATATATATATATATATGTGTGTGTGTGTGTGTGTGTGTGTGTGTATGCATATATATATATATATATATATATATCTTTACATACACATACATACATATATATATATATATATATATATAGAGAGAGAGAGAGAGAGAGAGAAACAGAGAGTAATATATTATATATAATGTATAATATATAATATTCACCGACCATGAAATACATGGCCTATATCCTCAAACAGCATTATCAAAATTCCATGCTTATTCTTTTATTACCTCTGTTTAATGGCAATTTCTAAAGAGAAAACAGTAAAAAAATGTTGTAATGAATAGGATTGAGATTCTTGTATGACCTGAAGAAGATGACTATGTCTACAGGACTGTTTTAGGGAAAAAGAACCCTTCCAACATTAAGATCTTCACAAGTTAAAGTGCAGTAGTTATGGAGTTTTTCCATCTTAAGTGGTCCATAAGAAAAATATCCATCTCCAGCTAATATTTCTTTCACTGAAACATTTTGACAAGCCAATGTACTTCTGTTAGGTTTTAACATATCATGGTTCAAGATACTGTGACAGGGCCTACCCTGTATCAGTGCCTAGTAAATATCACAAAAAAACAAAAATAGCTGGTGAGCAAAAGGGTTGAAAAAATATGCATTTTAAAACTTTATTCCATTAGTTTATATTTATTTATTTATTGACATTTGTTGACCAGGAAGGTCCACTGGACCCTGCGACCCACTTTCAGTGGAGGCCCGGGGAGAAAAGCTCCGGACAATCACAGAAATGTTTACATAACATCAGCTTAACTTTGAAAGTCAAGAAAGTTTTTATATAATACAAAATGGAGTAGATATACAAGACAAATACTTATTATAGAGGTATATAATTCAAGAAAATAAACCCAGTGTGTTAAATTTTTAGTAATTCTGTTTGTATATTCTCATAAATAATGCTGTTTAATCAGTTCTGTTTATTTAACCACAGAAATAAAGAAAGCAAGAGATTGGATATGAAGACAGGTACTGTAAATTGCAACTATATTAAGTTAATAAAAATATTTGTAGTGTATAGTGGCCAAGACATTTAAGGCAGTTTAATTATACGACTATAAGAACAGACAACATTATTGAGATAGTGTTCTTTTAGTGCAAATTTAAATGTTTTTAAAGCGTCTAGTTGAGTAAGAGAGAGAAGGAGTGCATTCCAAAGTTTGGCAATGGCATGGGAATAGAGACATTCTCCAGCTCTTTTGTTGGGTTTAGTTATGGTTAAGAGTTGTTTGTTAGAGGACCTAAGATGCAGACTAGGTGTGTGTGTTTATATTACAGTTTGAAGGGATGGGCAGTAGTTTGGATTATTTAGTAGTTTGCGGGTGAGAGTAAGTTGGGAGTAATGTAGGTAACGAGGGAACTCAAAGCAGTTTATAGATTTAACGGCCAGGCAATGATGTGTGCGAGTTGGCATGTTGGAGACAAACTTGGCTATTTTATAGTAGCACGACTGCAGTCTGTTCAGGAGAGATGTATGTAGGTTACTGAAAAGGGAGCAATAATAGAGGAGGCAGGGTTGTTGACCGGGAAAGTCCAACTGGATTCATATCCATTTCAGTCCAACTGGATTCATATCCATTTCAGTCCAACTGGATTCATATCGATTTTCAGTGGAGGTCCGAGGAGAAAAGCTCCAGAAGTACAAGATTATTTTAACAAATACAATTAAAAAGTACAATACCAACAGTTCAGATTACAATGCATACAAACAATGATTAGAGGAGATAGTAAGCTGGGAGAAAATTATTTGAGTTGGTTTTGGGTGGTAAGGAATATGGTGTAAGAAGAAATGCCAGGAAAAAAATGAGGAAGAGAAGAAAAATAATAGCATTGAGCACATAGAGAGCTAGACTGTGGGTGATTAACCTGAGCTAGAGCAAGTACATATCCAGTGGTTAATGAAATAACTTTTTGCTGCAATTTTAAATTTAGTTAGAGAGGGTTCCAGGGTTAAGGCAGGAGGGAACGAGTTCCAGGTTTTTGCTTTGTAATTGGAGAATACTGGGTTACCAGCATGATTGCAGGATTTAGAGGTTTGTATCATTAATTTGTTACTGGATCTCAGTGGCCTGGTACTGGTGTGAGGGGTAATTAAGGGTTGTATTCCCGATACTATGTCTGGTTGGTTAAGTATTCTGTGGGCTATTGTAAGCTGATTATAGAGAAGTAGGTTGGGGAACTCAAGCCATTTTAGTAGTTTTAAATTTTGACAGTGATGTGTGTGATAGGTAGACCCTGCAGCAAATCTAGCAATATGGTTGTAGCAGACAGTTAACTTATTTAGTTCAGTTTTTGAGAGGTTAGTGAGAATAGGGGAGACATATAGGAATGCGAAGAGTAGAATGGTGCATGCTGTGTTTGTTCGGGCCAAAGAGGTTAAGAAGGCTTTGTTTCTGTAGAGTGAGCCCAGTTTTTTATTGGTGTTTTTGAATATTTGGTTAACATATAGGTCAAATTTCAGATTGTTGTCAATTAGTAGCCCTAGTAGTTTGGTCTGGCTATCAGGGGAGATTATGGTACCATTGTTGGATGCGATTCCAAAGGTGACCTGAGGGGATCGACGAGTTGGGGAGAACAGCAATAGCTTCGTTTTATTAGCATTTATTAGTAGATGTCTGCCAGCGAACCAGCTTTTGACTGAGTTAAATGTTTTCTAGGTCAGGGACAGGAGTTCTCGGAAGGAGTTGGCTGAGCATATCAAAATAGAATTGTCTGCGTATTGTATACAGGTAGCTTCAGGAGTGGCTGACTGTAGATCATTAACAAAGACTGAGAATAGTAGAGGACCTAATATGGATCCTTGTGGAACTCCTAATGCAACAGGTAGAAGGGTGGACAATCTGTTTTGCCAGAGTACTTCCTGATTTCTACCTTGAAGGTAACTTTGAAACCAATTGGTTGTATGGTTATGTAGGGAAAGTTTTTGAAGAGAGATGAAGTACGTGAGTGTGCATGTGAGTCTAGGATAGAGAGAAAGGTGGAGTTAAAGTAGTGTATGGCTTCATCTAATGGCACATGGCAGACTATAGACCAGTTACAGCAATTTAGGTCAGATTGAAAGCTGTAAGGATTGAAATCTTTTTTTATTCCTGATTGTCTGATAAGTGGGCTGATGGATTTTATTAGTTTTGGATTTTATGATAAAGATGGTGAGATGATCACTTAAGTCTGAAGTTATGAGGTTGTTTGTTAGTGAGTATCCAGTCTATGAAAAACAATACCTTCTCGACTAAGACTACCCCAAAGCCCGGACCACAACTTTCCTACCCAGACACACTCTCCCAAATAAATTAAAACTCAATATCTCAATTTACCAGAAGCCATGTATCAGTCACACAAATTATTATTTTTATTGAGTCTAGTAGGAGATTTTATTAGTTGGGAGAACCCATAAAGTTTAATGTGGATGGTTGGTTGGCCTTTGTGAGGAACATAGGTTCCAGTCTATATTGAAATCCCTTAGAATAATAGTTCCTTGGGATTAGTGTTGGATAGTCCATTGAGAATGCCTTCTAAGGTACCAATATTATTACCTGAGGGAATGTATCCACACACAATATTGATATGCTTCCTGTTAATTTTAATATTGGCAGTTAAGATCTCTGCGTTATTGAATGTGGGAAGGCCAGGGGCTATTTTGATCATTTCAAGGGTGTTTTTATATATAATTGCTACCCCTCCACCCTTTTTCCCTATGCAATCTGACCTTAGAAGAATATAGCCTGGAGGGAGAATTTCATTGTCTGCTGTGGTAGGTTTTATCCAGGTTTCTGAAAGACCAAGAATCTCTGGGTTATATGTAGCTTGGAGAGCATGTAAGTCCTGTGGTTTGTTTTTAATGCTTCTAATATTCAGATGAATTACCAAGAGATTAGATAAGGATATTTGCTGGAAGTAGATGAGAATGGGGGGATTGTTGATTCTGCAGGTGTTGATTAGTGGGCCTGGGTTTGGATGACTGTTTCCATCCTTAAGCATTTTAGCCTTGATACTTGCTATTAGTTTGGTTAATTTGAGAACTAAGTATAGATACCGTCTAGTTTTGGCAGAGTTAAGTAAATCTTTCGTTTTGTTTGTGTGACTGATACATGGTTTCTGGTAAATTGAGATATTGAGGTTTAATTTATTTGGGAGAATGTGCCTGGGTAGGAATGTTGTGGTCTGGGCTTTGGGGTAGTCATAGTCGAGAAGGTATTATTTTTCAAAGGCAGTTTGGTAGTATGCACCTAGTAAAATGGGGAGGAGTATAAATAGTATTAGATGGTTTAGAGGGTGTGCTGAGTTAATGATAGAGTATACAATCAAGTGTTGGATAAGTGGACTGTGAAGAGGAGGATAAAGGTGATTGGTAGGTGGAGTTTATGAGAGAGAGACTAGTTTAGCTTGGGGATTGGTTGAGGGAGTAGTGGGAGTGGTTAGTTAGATATAAAATTAGAGGTAGTGGGGGCGGGTGAGAATTGGGGGCAGGGTAAGGGAGCGGAGTGAGCCCGAGCATAGCGAGGGCAAACGAAGCAGCTAACCAGAAGGCCAGCGGGCTAACCACAAGGCAAACAACTGCAGGCTTACTACTGTTCTGTGCTTACAAACAGCCTGTTTCTGTAACACTGTCTAAATTTTGTAGGAAATATATTTCCAATTCTGTACTTCTGGGGATTAAACTAATTATACTGTGAGGGGGAATCCTGCTAACTGGCTTATGTTTTTCATGCTATGCTAGGAAGCTAACAGTGTGAGCAGTGTGCAAGTCAAAATATACTAAGAATTCACAAAGCTGTAAGATTAATGAGCAGATTTTTCTTTTTGTTTGAGAGTAACACATATGCTGCTTAATTTCAGTTTTCAAATAGAGGGTCCATTGCAGGTAACTGGGTTATCACTTGGGAGATGCAGGGCTCTAATTCAAGTTAAAATGATGCCGTTGGGCTCAGGGACTAAAGAAAAATGGTGGGACAGAGAGATGCAGTGAGATCCCAGATAGCAACACACAAAACATGCAGCAGGTACAGCCAGTAACTTGTTAAATATACAGTAATCTCAATACTGTAGAGCTAGAAACTTGGTACTGTGTTCAAAATTCATCAAAGGCCCTGCTATTAGCTGTCACAATACCCTCTGAGGAGTTGCACATAACAAACTTAGCAATCTGCCTTCAACCACTAACCAGTCACACATGCAGAGCATTCGACTACAATTTATCATACATTCAGCTTACTTCTTCAATATCTACATTCAGATTTTCATATTACTTGCAATGAGGTAACAGCACAAGAAATATATTAGATACAGCTAACAGTGGTGTACACGCTGACACAGTCGTTGAAGCCACTTGGCGGCTATTCAATATATGCTACAATAACCAATCATAGACATCAGGGGTTTTGGCTAGCATTAAGAGTTAAAATATAAAGCAGTACAAAGAATGCAGATAAACAGCAATATACTTACTTGGCAAGCACATGCATTCTGGACTGTAGCGAGAGAAAGGGAGAAACTTTAAAAGTGGCGCTGTTATCACTTCTAATTGTAAACTCTTGTCTATGACATCACGCTACTATCTGATGCCTGATTGGTGGTTTGATGGTTTCCAGGGTGGGCTAACCACAAGGTGAACAACTGCAGGCTTACTACTGTTCTGCACTTACAAACAGACTGTTTCTGTAGCACTGTTTAAATGGTAGCTAGTTTCAACTTGGTAGGTTTGTTTTGCAAAGCTTAAAATGGGTCTTTTTGCTGAGTATATGATTCTCAAAGGATAGTTTATCATCAATTGTGAAAACCTAAACTGGTTTGCAAGAAAGAAATTTTCATTGGAGGGACTTATACAACAAATTATCAGAGTTGTTTTAAAACATTATTTAAAATATTTGTGCCATAATGGTCAAGGTAATAAACAGCAAGCTGAAGGAGATGATGGGAAATATATACAAGTATCTTACTGGAACAAGCACCCACCGAGGAGAGTTGGGCCTTGGGCTAGCAACCTAAGCCCATAAAACCTGCAACTGCTACAGAAACAACGAGCGCTGAAGGGCACTCTTTGCCCGCTGTGCCACATGATGTGTAAATGGGAAACAGAGAGAGAGAGAGAGAGAGAGATTGAAACAGACAAAATCATAGTGCTGTTTGGAAGTATAACTATATATGTAGATATGTATATATATATATATATATATATATATATATATATATATATATATATATATATATATATATATATATATATATATATATATATATATATATATATATATATATATTAAGAGAGGTAATATACAGGGCTAGCCACCTGACAGTGTGAAACTTGGTTCTAGATGATTGTTACTGTTGAAGTGACATCCCAACCCCATGTACACAAATGGGAAAAAGGGGTTGTAGATTGATGGATGCATACAAATACATATATACACACACAACAGTCATTTATTAATAAACAGCAACCATTTGGAACAAAGAACACAAAAGCTTACTGGTCATAATTGCAGCTGACATACAATGACATCCAGCTAACAACAAATTTATAACAATATTTAACCATTAACAAAGGAAATCTTCAAAAAAGAAAACTATATACATAAAAGAAAAGAAGCTAAGGAATCCATACATTACAAGACTGGTGCCATTTCACAAGCAAAACAGAAGTTATGGATAGTGCTTACTCTGTAAAGATACCCGAGGAGGGTATTTTTGAGCTCTTTAATAAATATAACCCAAATTGAAGTAGTGTTTTGAGAATTATGGGAGGCAAATGCAACTCTAGAAGGGGAAGTAGTCAACAGCTGCTAGGGCACTTTTTAAAAAAAGATGTACCCATGTTCATTACCCAAGACAAACTGTTCCACTGATATAGGGGGTGAGGTTTTCCAGTTAGAGTATTATTTTATTTATTTTTATTTACATTTGTTTACCGGGAATTCCGACTGGACACAGGTCCTTTTTCAGTGGATGCCTGGGGAGAAAAGCTCCACATCATGTACATGACAGAGATACAAAGTTGCAGCAATAGTAAACAACATTACAGGTTGTTGGCTTTAATACAATAACAAGATATTGATTATTAACAGTATATACAGAAAATGTTGCAAGTTAAAATAGTTTCTTGTCATTTATAATATTAGTAACAAAGTTGTCAGGCAAGATGTTAATGTAAAGACAACTAGCTATTTCTGACTGTGGTTAGTAGTGGTGGTAGTATAGTTGGGTTAAGAGTCTTGTAAGTAAGAAAGAGTAAATGCAAGCCTGCACAAAAGATAGAATTGCAGAATCAATGACTGGTAACAAAGGCTGTAAGCATGACATACATTTAGCAATGTGCCCCAAAAAACTGATTTAGAACATGATATGTTTATACTTAAGATATTAATCTCCAAATGGTGAATCTGGAACCAGAGCTTAGAGGCAGGAGGCCAATCCCAGTATATATGAGTTGTAATAGGGTTGGGGATCCCTCTCCCTGTGCAAAGGATATACTCTGCAAAATCTTTAAAAAAACACTAACTGCTGGTGCCCAGTATCCATTGTGTATTAATAATAATCATGGGTGTATGGAAACTCCTTTAAGCTTCTAAATAAGATATAGAATGTATGGAAAGATGGGGGACTCCAATGCCAGACAGCCAATAACTCAGTGAGATAATAACTTTTTTCCATTGTTTGGACACAAGCATCTGATAGATTTTAGAAGCTTTATACTTCTCCCTTACTCCCTTATTTCAGATAGATTTTTGGTGACCCTTTGTAACAGAGCAGTATCATAAGGAATATGGACTACAAAAGGGAATGGACTATCATATATTGAAGTTGTAAAAGCATTAAAAAACAGTATTAGATAATTTCCATATAGCAGCCAAACTGTTGAAACTATGTAGGCAACATTGTCCCAATACACTGTTAATAAGATTAGACAACCACTTTATTGAACATATTTAACACTTTTATTGGAATAAAGTAACTCCTACTTTCATAAAGCATGCTAGCTTAGGAAACTGGAATTAGTCCAAAGGAAATTCATCAAGCATATTCTTATAGTCAGGCATTTAAGGTATCATTTTAGATACTTTAAACTAAATTTTTTTTTATTCCACTGTAGATATTTTCAAGGAAAATAAATTTCAGCTTATAATGAATTTAATGACATAACCCTTCAGGCTACACAAACTATGGAATTTCACTCTTAAAACTTTAATATTCATTTGAATAAAACATAATTTAGAGGCAAATTCATTGGACAAACCTTTCCAAAAATTTGGAATGAATTGCCATGCAGACTAAGGGATCTGAATACCATATCACAATTTAAGAAGGAAGTGTACTGTTGGATAAGGGAAGAAGAATGTAATCCTCAATTTTCAGAGTCAGTGATTTTCAGTGGCCTTAAGGCCTAAACATGGTGTTGCAACTTATGAACTTAGAATTCTGTTTCTTGCTATGTTGTAAGTTATGTTATTTATAAAAAGGTAAAGGAATGTGGGAAATAGTACTGGTTCATGGAAGACATCTGCTGTAGTAGTTTCTTTTGATAAATGTTGGTTATTTTTTGTATGTTGAAGGATCAATTTTCAGCGTAGTTTGTAAATTGTTTAATCACTTCATCTTTATATCCCACTTTCTGTAGTTTGAGTAGAAGAAGATGATCAATGGACTCAAAAACTCTCTTTAGAACAATAAAGATGACCCCAATGAGGAATTCATACATTCTCTGTTGAAACATGTTTCTAGTGACTATGCAGAAAGCTGTAAGAGTGCTGTAGCCCTGAAGCCATATTGGGAGTCAGTAGGCAGGCCGTATGTATTTATGTATGGCATCTTTTGCATTTTACTTTTTCAAATATTTTAGTCAATGGACATAAGACTGAGATGGACTAATAGTCCTGAGGATCTGAAAGACATGAGGCGTTGGGATGCTTTGGGGATGGCTATCATTATTATATATTTACATTGATATAAAACTTTGCTTACAGTTAATGAAAGGGTTAACATATGGGCAAGCATATTTTGATTTCAAACATGAAGTAAGGTGGATGGAGAGCAAATTGTTTGAGAAGAGCCTTCTTTTCTAGTTTTTGAATTGTTTCATTTGATTTTTTGGAGATAGTTTGGAAGTAACATGGTGGTATATAATCTTACTGACATGGTGTAGAGCTGAGTGTTGAGCTGAGATGGAGTATAGATGGCAGGAATGGAGGGACAGCATGTGAATGAAACAACATATTCAATTATTCTGTAAATGAAGGTTCCATAGTTTGTAGGAATTTGTTATTCTGAGTTTTTTTTTTAATTTGGCAATGTATTTTATAACTTACTAGAAGCATTTGGGCTACAACACCATTATTCTCTATTTGCTACTGAGGCGGTGGGATTTAGCTTTTAAACCTGCCGTTTCTTGTTATTTCTTTGGCAGATGAATTACTGACAGTCTAAAGATGTTTGGAAAACTTCCATTTTCCAGATTTTGTCTCCTTGTTTGAAGAGTTCCCATGTGGAAGTGTCTATCCATGGACAGTTTTCCTTTTCTCTTTTGTTTGAAAAGAGGAAGACTGTTTAAGACAGACTGAAGTTTAATATTAAATAATGCATGGGGTCTTACATTGCCAGTTTCCTGGGAGATGCTAGTCCAGTCAATTTTATGTAGTTCTTGCAGTTTGGGTTATTTTGATTCTGGAAATGTTCTTGTATGTGTTAATGTATGCCCTCACTAAGGAACCTGGAATGAGATTGAGGCAGCAATGGGATTGTAGCCACTGACTGAGCTAGGCAGGGTTAGTATGTCTGAAACTCTATTTATAAGATTTGTGATTAGTAAGTGCCAAAGTGTATCTTTGTTGAGTGATGATTTTGTTTGATGGTAGCACAAATTAGTTGAGAAATGCAATTGAGAGAGTGTTTGATTTTGATTTTGTTTAGGTGCTAATATGTCTATTTTAATGTTTCTCATTATGATGATTTTTTGCGGAGCTAGAAGAAGACTTTGCTTAATTGTTTTTTCCATTTTTGTAGGCTTGATGGAGAATTTAGGTCACAACTATTTATAATTTGAATTATGTATTTAAAGCTGGACTAGCACATAATCCGGTATGTCTACGGCTGTTTTAAGCTTTCTGTGAGTAAAGTGACTTTGAATTTGGAGTCTTTTAGACTAGTAGCATTACACCTCTTTTCAGCTGGTCTACTGTGGTCTCTTGCTCCCATAGAGATGAAAGTTTATATGCAGATGAAATGAGTAGCAGAGGTTTTGTTTTAACTGGGTTCCGAACAGCCCACCTATATTTGAGTAGTTGTTTGTATTCGTATTCATGCTTCTAGGATATCAGAATTGCTGTTCATGTTTTGTGGAGTAATGTGACATATTTTTATTCAATTTGTTGTACTCTGTGATTGTTTTGGAGGTAGTAGATCTATCCTGTCTTGTCTTGTGAGGGAGTAATATGAGTCTGATGGAGATTAAGATGTGGCAGAGAATTGTGGTCCTAGATTGGGATTTCAATCATCAGTTATTACTTTAATTCACTTTATGAAGAAAGTGATCATTTTAGTGAGCATTCTTATTTATTTTGACATCGTTGCATGGGAAAGGTTCTAAATACCAATCTAAGATTTTTTTTTTTGTTTAGCCATTTACCTTTTAATGTGTTTTTACATATGCTTTAAGGCCTTATTTTGGATATTTATTTCAATTGGGACAGCTGGATGTGTGTTCTTTGTTATAACTTTGGATTTATATTTCTATACTGCCATTGCTATATATTTTGGTGTTAATAGATAAATTAATCTGTGTAAGATTTTACTTAAGACAATATCACTGCTGAGTTTGTTATTGTGTTATATGTGTGGTTCATACCTCTCAACTGTCCAGATTTCCATAGAATGTCCAGATTTTTGTCTCATATTTTTGGTCAGCTCCTCTTAGAATTTGTGTTTTTCTCCAAACTACAGAGACTCAAGTCACTAAATAATGACGTACATTTGAGTTTCAGACTGTATATCCTTCAGAAAATGCAAGCTAACACAAAACCTGTTATTCCAACAACATTCTAAGTTGATAAGAGCAATATTTAAAATCTCTCCCAAATTTCTGCACCTTTCCCCCTTTATTTAAGGTTTTGTCCAGATTCATTGCATTAGGAAGTTAGGAGGAAGGTTAATTTTAGTTTGTTTTAAAGCCATTGTTAATTTTTGTCAAATTTTTCCTAACTATAGGGAATGGAAAAGAATTATAAAAATTAGCTGGTAAGGGAGAATTTACTAGATTTTTAATATTTGTTAGTAAGAAGGTATGGGATAAAACAAACCCTCTGTATTTTTGAGAATGTTATTGAAGTAGTTGCAGAGGTAGGGGTTAGGGGGTTCTTAGGTTCTCACCAGAGTGCTAGAATCAAGATGAGAGTTACATACCATAAGACTGCAGTAAAGGGTTACAGGTGTCCGTAGAAGATATATTGTGTTCACATTGTATTCGGAAGTAAAATCAAAATGAGACTGGGCAGTCAGCAGAGTCTGCTAACAAACTCACCCGACATCTGCAGCAATTGGAGAGACCCCAAAAGTTCCTCACCAAAAGGATAAAGGGACTCCAAAATCTGTCATATGCTGCCAGATTGACGAAACTCCAGCTCTATTCAGTTGCATACCGTCTGCTCAGAGGTGACTTGTGCCTGACATACAAGGCCATGTCCACCCCGGAATTAATGGACATGCTCCACCTCAAAAAATCCAAATCCACCAAAACCACTAGAGCAAGCGACTTAAACCTTAGCACGGATATAAATAGGACGTGCTGGAGTGATAGATTTATCACTCGGAGACTCCCTATGCTGTGGAATAAAATCCCGGTCCATGTGAGGCAGAGCACCTCGCTGACTCTGTTCAAGAGAAATCTAGACCTGTGGATGGGAGATCGTAGGTTTACCCCGGGAATCATCTCTGTGTCACTGCTGGACAGAGGCACAACAAACTAATGGGCACAGTATTTTTTCATATAAGGGGTGGCGTAAGCCACAAAAATTTGGGCTAGGCTTATAAATGCCTTAGGGCAGATAGCCTAGTATAAACCTATGAACCTATGAACCTATGAACTTGTGGCCTCTAGAGAAAAGAGAGAGGAAATAGAGTCACTATAGAGGAAAGAGTAATTATTGTTGTTTTGAGTAGTATTAACAGTAAAGATTAGCATTCTGTTCTCAACAGTGTCTTTTGAATAGTACAGGAGAATATAAGAAAAAGAAAAGACTTTACAACTACTAATAAAGAGTACTTAGTATAGTTTGATAGATCTAATTGGCGTTAGCAGAGAAGAAATGCACTCCACTGCCACTAGAGTGCTAGACATAATGGAGAGAAGCAAGGGAAGAATTAAATAATCTACTGCTACCACAGATTTTAGGCTTGGCTGTTGTTGGCAGTAAAGAGTTACTCTCTGCTGTTGCTGGAGTGCTTGAAATAGTGGAAGAGAAACTAAAGACAAAGGAGAGACTCTGGAGTTGCACCAGAGTCCATAGCATAGTTATTTAGATTTAAAGGACATTAGCCAAAAAGAGTTGCACTTTACTGACACTGGAGTGTTAGGAATACTGGAGAGAAGGAAGGATGAAAACGTGCCCCTACTGCCACCAGAGCCTTTGAAGTGATTATTTAGCAGTAAAAGGTAACACTGTGCTGCCACCAGACTGTTTAGATTAGTAGTGAGGAATAAGGAAGAGATACTGTACTGCCAACAGAGTCTTTGGGATGGTTATAATTAGTCACAGAAAAGTAAAGAAGAACAAAGTGAGACTCTCCTGCCACCATAATCTTTGTGGAAGTATATTATTAGAGTAAATTTAGAATTTGAGCTTTTAAAATAAGCTAGAAGTTAACAGTTGCAATTTACTGCCCTATAGTGTTGGAAATTTGAAATGGAAATAGTCTGTTGCTGTAAGCGCCAAAAGTGACAACCCTCTGTTATCAACAATGTGTTAGTAATGGTTGAAGGACATGTTGTATCAAGTGTTCATATTAGTTATTAGGATTATAGGGCAGAGATAGTTAACACATGGGTATGTCCAATGTATATGGCTGGACTAGGCAGGTTTGGTTGTTTAGAAAGGAAGTGATTAAGTATCATTTTTCTGCATTTTCTTGCTGCCTGTAGCTAATTCCACCTAAAACGCAGATTTTCTAGAGTTTCTTCTTCTTCTTCTGGCTTTTCCCAGTTAGGGGTCGCCACAGCAGATCACCTGTCCGCTGATGATTGGCAGTGGAGTCTTACAGTGTCGAGTTGCCAGCCCGGTGCCCAACCTTCCACAGAAGGCACACACACATGCACACACTCACACCTAAGGCCAATTTAGAGTGCCCAATCCACCTACAGCATGTCGTTGGGATGTGGGAGGAAACCGGAGCACCTGGAGGAAACTCACACGACCACATGCAGACTCCACACAGAAGGCACCCCAGCCGAGAATCGAACCAGGGAACCTCTTGCTGTGAGGGGGCAACACTAACCACTGCACCATCATGGCCGCCCTATTTCCTAGAGCTTCTGTGATTTAAAAAGCTTGTTTCAGCTACATATTTTACTTATTTTACTGCCTGCACTTTAACAAAGTCATTTTTGTGTTTAAATTACCCGTTTAACTGTTGTAGGCTACACACTTAAGTGTGATAGCCATTTCTGTGCATTTAAAGTGTTTTTTTGATTGTATTTGCTTTATTTTCTGAAAAAAAACAAAAAAACAAAAAAATATATATACTTGTTTTCCCACCTTTCTAAGCTAGTTTAGTCCAGATTTTAGGTTAGTGCTGAATTCAGGGCCATGTTACAAGTTTCTGTGTTTGCCCATACCTTAGTTGGATAGAAGGAAGTTTCTCTGTTCACTGTGAGAGAGGGAGCTGCAGCGTATCTGTCCCTGGAGGAGTGGTTTCAGCCCAAAAATGAGTAGTTTATTGGCCATATTGGGCTAATTTCTATCTCTTTCATTTCCCTGCTATAAAACCTGCATTTGCATGGTTTTGCACGTCGGGCAGTGCCAGTTAGCTAGGGTATAACTATTCCCGGCTCCACAAAGTCTACTCTTCAATTTTTCCCTAGGAACTAGACAAACTTTCAACTTAAGCACTCAAATTATTCACTTCTCATCCCGGCACTTGCCCAAAACTCATAGCAAGCACTAATAAACCTAGATTCCCCCCTATACTGTAGAGAAGGACAACGCTCCCTATTCAACCTTAACAGCCAATCAGTAAAATAGTTCACTGCACCTATCCAGGCATGTCCAAAGGGCAGTTTCAGGTGTACTCTCCAGTCCAGCTGGTGAATCTGGGCATTTTGAAGCAATGTTACAATTGCCTCATGTACACAGACAACCCTCTCCTCCTTCCACCAAACACTAATACATGCGAGAGATGCAATTATACAGCCAAACTGGAGGCTAAGCTCTCTCATCCCAAGACTGGACCAGGAAGTCAAGAGGAGAAGGGAATTACTTGCATCACACCACCAGTCTCACATAGACCTATGAAACCAGCACTGGCAAAAAACACACATAAATACACAAAAACATACTCGGAGGCTCTAAATAAAAATCTGCGAAAGCAACAGAGACCTCCAAAGCAGACATCCAAGCAACCTCCACCCCCAACACAAACCATGAAACACATACTTCACAAAACCAGTGTGCCACACAATCACAGCCCTTAAGGCAAAATAGCATACCCAACACACTAGTAATAGGTGACTCTATAGTCAGGCACACTGACGTCCCACTCACTAGGCTGAACAAGGAGAGGGTTACTCTTAGTTGCCTGTCAGGTGCCAGGATCCGCCACATAACACAAGCACTCAGGTCACTCCAGAACAAGTACAAATATGACTCTGTCATTGTCCATGTTGGTGTGAATGACCTGAGCCGTACCTCCCTGGACTACATGAAAAGAGACATGGAGGAGCTCTCTGATCATGTAGCCCAGGCCGGTATGGCCCTGACACTGAGGAGTATCCTGCCCTCACAAAGAATGATACCACAGTATAGAGAAAAAATGATCAATTTCAACAATTGGCTAAGCTTCTGGTGTTATTCAAAGGGGGTCCAGTGTCTGTCAACCTGGGATGACATGCTCGACAAACCACACTGTTTTGCTAGGGACGGCTTGCACCTGTCACCCTTAGGCTTTTGAATACTGGCCAAGTCTCTTGCCACCCCCATAGTGCCTTTTTTAGGCAAGGCTCAAAAGACAAACCCACCGCCGTAAATAGCACAAGTAACAAAAAAACTGAGGGTAATACTGCTCAGTGCCAGAAGTCTAAACCTCAAAATGCACGCACTCGAGGCACTCCTCAGTATGGAGATAATCGATATATGTGCAGTAACAGAAACCTGGTTTAAGGCTCCAGAGAGCACCCCAGAACTACCATGCTACAACTCATACCATACATTTTGGCCACAAAACCCGAACCAAAATACAAAAGGCGGGGGCGTATCCATACTCATCAAGGATACCCACACCTCCAGGTTAGTGGCACAGCACGATGCTTCAGAGATCATCCAAGTGCAACTAACAACAGGCAAAACTGCAATTCAAATTATAGCTTGCTATAGATCACCCACTATGTCTCAGGACCCCCACTCCGCATTCCTGGAAACACTGGGAAGCATAAAGGTCCTACCAAACACCCTGATATTGGGTGATTTCAATTACCCAAACATTAACTGGGAGAACTGCTCAAGTACTAACTCCTTTGCCCAACATTTCCTAGAATTTATAAACTCAAATCCCCTGGATCAACTGGTCAACACCCCCACCAGAGGTGACAACATATTGGACCTGGTCATTACCAACATGGGCGACTGGTGTTCCACACCGGAGGTCAACCCCTCGCTGGTTAGATCTGATGATAAACTAATCACTCTGGATATCCACATTCCGCCACCACCCCCGGTCAAAGAAACCACCGTGAAAAACTTTTCAAAAGCAAATTTCACATTACTTAAGACAGAGTTGGAAAGTTTCAAAGTCCCATGCTAAAGGATAATGCTGTCTAAGCTGCAAAATCTTTACTAATGCACTCTATGGGCACCTACAAGAATGCATGGATCGTGCTATCCCAAACAAAACCAAGACTCACTCCTCCAAGAAAAGGAAACCAGTCTGGTGGACCCCTGCCATAAACAAGCTATACAATAGAAGGAGGAAACTAATACAGAAAAGAATAAAATCCCAAGAAGGGAAGACATCCCTGATCAGTATCAGCAAGAAACTATGTTCCCTCATAAAATCATCCAAGGCTAGCTTCGAAAGAAAAATTGCCATAGATTCCAAAGATAACCACAAGGCGTTATTTAGCTATGTCAAGAATCTAAGTGGCAATTCTCAGATCTGCTCAGAGTTAGTGCAGAATGGCACAAAATACACTGAACCGACCAATATAGCCAACATCCTGGCAGACAGGTTCAACCCCTCTCATGCCCAAAAGGGACCATAGCTATACCAGAAGAATGTAGTGCCCCTGAAATCAAAGGCACTCAGGTTAAAACAGCCCTCTCCAAAGCCAAAAACACAGCATCAATGGGACCAGACAGTGTCCCAGGCTGTGTCCTACACGAGCTCAAAGATGAACTAACCCCTCACCTAAACACACTATTTAAACTCAGCCTCTCCACAGGCTACGTGCCCATAGAGTGGCACACAGCAATGGTTATTCCGCTCCACAAAGGCGGAGCCACAACGGACCCCAGGAACTATCGCCCTATAAGCCTGACTAGCTTGGTCTGCTAAGCTATTGAGCTCATCATCATCATGGATCTCATTAACAGAGACTTTGGAAACCTCCAAACACTGGACCCTACCCAGTTTGGCTTTGGTAAGGGTAGATCATGCCTCCTAAACCTGGTGGACTTCCTTGAGACAGTTACCAAGGCTATAGATGAGGGAAAGGTGGTCCACACAACCTACCTAGACCTTGCAAAGGCTTTTGACACCATTCTCCACTCAGGTATTATAGACAAGCTCACCAGCCTGAACATAAACCCCTATGTCATGAGATGGGTTGCCAACTGGCTCACGGACAGAACCCACATGGTAAGAGCTGCAGGAGCTTGGTCTGCCTCTAAACCGGTTACAAGTGGCGTTCCCCAGGTCTCAGTCCTAGGACCCCTCCTGTTCTGCATATATGTCTCAGAGGTACATGGAAGCACAGGAGGACTATGGCTGACCAAGTTCACAGACGACTGCAAACTAGGGGCTATAATTGACTCTCTGGCTGACACAGACATCCTCGAAAAGGGTCTCACTGAGACAGATAACTGGTGTCAAAACCATGGCCTCAAGCTAAATGCCAAAAAGTGCATAGTCATCCCTTTGGGAAAAGCAAAGTACCCACAAACTACCACATAGGTGATAGGCCCCTAAATACAGAAAACGTAATAAGGGATCTGGGGACCCAAGTAGATAGTAACCTCTCCTTTGATAATCACATTGCCAAAGTGGTTAGAAAATCCTTCTGTGTGGCCCGCCTTATCACAAAAGGGTTTGCATCCAGATTGAAAGAGGTCATTGGGCCCCTCTACGCATCACTCATCAGACCCATCATAGAGTACAATGCCCCATTTGGGATGTACCTTACAAGACACCTGCAACAACTGGAAAGATCACAGAAGTTCCTCACCAAGAGACTCACTGGCCTCAAGCAGAAGCCCTATGCAGTTCGACTGAAGAAACTCCAGCTGTACTCGGTTGCATACCGCCTACTCAGAGGTGATCTCTGCCTGACATACAAGGCCATGTCCAACCCAGAATTGAAGGACATGCTCCACCTAGAGAAAACCATATCCCCTCGAGCCACATGCTCCAGGGATCTAAACCTCACCACAATAATAAATAGGACATGCTGGATGGATCGATTCCTGTCCCAGAGACTTCCCATGCTCTGGAACAAGATTCCAATCTACATTAGGCAGAGCTCCTCACTAACCCTCTTCAAGAGAAACCTTGACGAGTGGATGGGAAACAGAAAGTTTACCCCAGGGATCACTTCAATGGCTCTGCTGGACAGAGGTACAGGGAACTAATCTAAGGGGGCGGTGAAAGCCAACACATTCCAGCTAGGCTTATAAATGCCTTCGGGCAGGTAGCCTAGTACCTACCTATCAACCTATGAACCTAAATAAAATATATTGAAATGTTGCTGGGAGGAACTAAAGTTGATGAGGTTTTTGGTATCTGGAGTTCTGAAATAGAGGAAAAGAAGTGTTCAGATTAGTTATAGAAGAACATGTCTTGACATGAAGTGCATATAGGGTTGCCAACTTTTCAGATGTCCAAAGTGGGATGCAGTGGTGTGGAAAAATATATGATGTCAAACTTAGTATGGCTAAGGCTTAATTTAATAAATGGGAGAAATAACTGAATTATGCCTTGGGATGTGGACTGCCAGGCCCCCAGAAGCCATGGGGTTCTAGATACTCTGATGTGCGTTTTAGCATTTTAAAC
The DNA here is from genome assembly GCF_019279795.1 of Protopterus annectens. NCBI lineage: Eukaryota > Metazoa > Chordata > Ceratodontiformes > Protopteridae > Protopterus > Protopterus annectens. The sequence continues at coordinate 1,909,316,679 of NC_056732.1, forward strand.
ATTTATTCCTACATTTTGACCCCACGAATGCCTCAATAAAAATCATGATTAAGGTAAGACATTTTTTGAAGGAAGAGATAAAATGTGCTCGTGGTTTAATATTCAGGATAGTAACAGTTTCCAATAAATTGAGAAGGCAAACGCTTGCCAGAACATGTGAGTCATAACCAGGGTACAGTAAAGTGTAAAGCAAAAGCAAGAGATACCATGTAGTAACCAGGAATGTCAGTGATGTTGGGTATTAACATTGTCATACTTACTGCTCTTTAATAAATGCACATTGATGCAAAACCTGTTGTTGTTGCTTTTTTATAACCAAATCATTGAGGGCTACAGTCAGTCAGTAATGCCAGATAGTGTAGTTTCTACATGGGTTCAAGCTGTTGTGTCAACTGCCACTATCTCTCTCTTCAGTGCCACTCTCCTACCTTCTCTGATACTCAGGTCTTCTCTCACGAAATACATCCACCTCTTCCCGGATGCCCTCATTTCCTCTTGCCTTCTTCCTATCTGTGCCAAATCTTCTTCACCAGATTGTCTTCTGCTTTTCTGCACATTTGCCAAAACCATCATAATCTGTTCTCTTTGACTTATGCTGCAATTGGAGCTACCTTAGCTTTTGCTGTAATGTCCTCATTTCTTCATCTGGTCAACAGTGTACACCCTACCACCTCTCTAAGGCATTTCATCTCCATCAGCTCCAGCTTTCTCAACTGCTCTGCCTTTGCTGCCCAGGTTTCTGTACCATACAGTAGTACTGGTCACACCACAGTTTTGTACACCTTACTTTTTAGCTTCTTTGGCATTCTCACATATACTATACCTGACACTTTGTGCCAGTTGACTGTAGCAGTCCATCTGATTCTAGCTTTGACCTCCTCATTCAGAATTCCCTTCTGCTTAACTACCCTTACCAGCTGAAGCTATTGCTCCACTATTTTCCCTTCTATCTCATTTATCAGTTTCTTCTGATTTCCCCCATTTGCTGTCATTGTAACTGCCTTACCTGTACTCAGTTTGATCTGACGTCTTCAGCTTTGCATTCCATTTCCCTATCCTTTGCTGAAGATTCTGCCTGTAACACCAGTAATATACAAAAAGTCTAAGAAGGGTATTTTTACAGTGAGGGGAAAAATTAAAATAATCTGAAAGCTGCTAACCTGCATGCTTTCATGGCATGCAACTTCAGAACAAGATTGCAGGCTTCAAATAAATGTTGCCTGCATTAACTATGAGTGGGAAAAAACTGCTCTCTTGCCGATTTTAACATTTATTTTATGCTAACACTGGTAAACTGGGACATTTCTTTTCCTGCTTATAGTTAATGCGGGCAGTGGAACACAAGATACTAAAATGTGACTGTCCCATTCACAACAAGACTGGTGGCAACTTTAAGTGTATTTGACTGCTATTGTAGAGTTTATCCTTGAATACTTCCTTAATGATATGAGTGAGGAAATAGGGGTAAGGTGGTGTGTGCAGCAATGCTGAGCTCAACAAGGCTGTATGTAATGAGGTTTTCCTTGGGTTTTGGGTGGGGTGGGGTTCAGACACCATAACTTGGTTGTCAAGCCTGATGCTGTCATATAAGTATAGGTAGTTACTATGCTTAGAGTCCAGGGACCATTGAAGAGCCCAGCCAAAATTTCCATTTGCCCCAGAGAACTTTTGCTCAGGGTCACACAGGAGGCAAATGAAGGCTTTGGGAATCATTAGCCTTGTACAAGTATGCCAGACAACAGTGATGGACACAAGATCAGATTAGCTGCATCTCCAGCCAGACATCATTTGCATTAGCATAGTATTTTTTTCTTTTATTCTGACAGAATTCAGATATATACCATGGTCTTGTATCTATCTAATAATAATAATAATAATAATAATAGTACCCATTGGTTAACAAGGTGGGATCACTGGACACACACAGTCCCTTTTCAGGGGTGACTCAGGAGAAATATGTGGTTAAGTGATTTGCTCAAGGTTACACAGTAGACAAATAAGGGGTGAAGAAATCCAATCCTGTACTGCAGGAACTACAGCTCACAGTCTTAACACTGTGCATCAACTTGTAGTATAATGAGGGCTGACAGAATCAAACCCTGTGCCATAGGTACTACAGTGCGCAGCTTTAATCCTCTGCACCAACTGACAAACCAATTTATTAGAAAAGCTGACTGGGAATGTAACACTGCCAGCCCAGCTATCTGGAATTTTGTAAATAATCATCTCATTTGTGAATATTAATATGATGCATATGCTTGTCTTACAAATGTAAGAGAACTGTATGTTATGTACTGAGCTTCAAAAATGTAAGTGCAGTGTATCCTGTTGGAAATGAACACAAATGTATATCAACTATATACCTGTCCAAATGTATGTTTTAATAATAGAAGCTGGAACATACAGAGTTAACTTGCAAAATTCTAAGAAAATAAGTTGGAATCAAAGTGTTTTATGATGTGTGTTTATCTCTCAGTTTCAGTGAAGGAGACAGGATATCTAGACCTAAATTTTCTTTCTGTTGTCTTAAAACAGAAATAATTACTAGCGTTAAAATGTGTTTTTATTGCTTTATGACTTCCTTGCAGCTGAACATCTGAGAGATAAGTATTTCTAGCACAGAGATGTTAGTATCTGGTTAGCCTGGGAACTGAAGGCAGGTGACAAAAAGTGATATCATCCCAGCTAACCCAGCAGTAATGGGTATTATTAATTTAAGAACTATCTCAGAGAGTGAATCTCAACTACCCCAGCAGTAATGGGTATTATTAATTTAAGAACTATCTCAGCGAGTGAATCTCAACTACCCCAGCAGTAATGGGTATTATTAATTTAAGAACTATCTCAGAGAGTGAACTTCTGCATTTTGTATTTGTCTTTGCACCTGGACACATCCTCTCATCAGTACTTGCATGCTAATAGTAAGTAATCATAGTACAGTAATCTCTCTTAGATATAGATAGGACTATAGTAAAGATTAGTTTAGATGTTTTCTGTATTTAATTGAGACTGTCCTGCAATGTTGTTTTAAAATATTTCCTGTGATTCTGAACTCTGTAGTTACTGTATTGTTTGAGTATTGTCTTGTTCTTTTATTATTTATTATTAAATATATTCATACCTTTTACTTGTGGCTGGTTTGTTCAGAGATATTTAAGCTCAGCGTACTTGCATATGTATTTGGTGACACTGTATGGGCCAGTCTAATAGCCTTGGTCTTGGTCACACTTACCATTTGGATAATAGTAACATCACACAGTAGGATTGGTCACCCTTTGGGAAGGACCTTATAGTAGCTGATAAATAAGGGTGGCTGGTGGCAGCTGGTACTACCTTATAGCGTGGGCAGAAGGGGGCATAGCTAATAAACTTGTGCCAGCCTTTCCCAGGTGAGTGTGTGTGTGTGTTTGTGTGTGTGTTTGTTTATCAATCAAATCTCAAAGTGTATGTATGTCAGCTACTTGAGCAGGTTCACAAAGCACTGGTTGTACAGAGAGGGTGCTGGAGGTCTTAGCTTGGCAACCCAGCTGAGATCTTAATCCTATAACTGTGCCAGTGGGGAGTCTTACTGGGGAGAAAGAGGGAGAAACCAGCCCCAGACTGACTGTGATGTCTGAGTGGTCTTAAGGGAAATTGTACTTGTCATACTCCAATGTGCATGTCCCTCATTGGTGCTAGTGGTGACAACTGAGGCTTCATAATTACTGGGCCAGTGCAGGGGCGTCACACAGGAAATAATGTCCCTTTTCAGGCATGAGGAGAAAGCTCCAATACACAAAAAGAGCATACAATATGAATTGAAATATACAAGATGAAAACTTTTATAATACCAAAGCATACAAAATAAGTGAGAAATATCTAAGTAAAAACATATAAAAACATATAACTGTCAATACAGAAGTTGATATTAGGGCATGTTATACATTTACAAAACCAAAATAATTTGTAAGTCTGCTCATGAGGTATGAGATAAAGGTGAGAGAGAGGGAAGGTGAAATAAGAGAGAGGGAAGGAAATAAAGAAAAAGCAAGTAATCTCCGTGGTATCCCCAAAGTGTCAAAACAACCCACTAAAGTGTAGTGGGTCCAAAAACAAAACAGTGTAAGAAACTTCTCTGTGTGGAGGATTTTCATTCTATATATTTCTAGTTAATCACTGTATATTAATCAGATCAGACAATAGTAGTAGAAGTAGTGAACGTAAACTCATCTTAAGTCAAAACAAAACAAAAAGTAATAATAGAAAATATATAATTGTACAGCATTACTAAGTATTCGAAAGTAATCCAAGCAAGGCAGGCAGTCTGTTTCCAGTCGAACATCCTTTATTAAGTACACAGAAAAGCGATCCAAGTAAAACAAAAATAGAGTAATAATTTCCTCACAAGCTTTCTAAATATATATATACTTTTTATCAGGAATGGGAGTGGTTTATTGTGCTGTAAAACAAAGTGTTATTGGTACACATGTTAAATTCACATCCCTTCCCCATCAGTGTGACATTCAAACTGGTCCTGCCCTACATAGTAGCTGTCATAATAATATATAATCCTTATGTACTTTAAATAAAATTATATAATGATGTGGTACCTCTTATTTAACCAAATTATTAAGTAGATTATTAAGTCTGTGATTTTATCCAAGACAATATATTACATGGCTGGAAATATATCAACCTTAGTTCATTTGGCAATCAAAAAAAAAAAAAAAATATATATATATATATATATATATATATATATATATATATATATATACATGTACATTTAGCATGTGAAAATCAATTTCTATTTTTATAACCTATTGTTAACAAAGATCGCTTTCGTCCTTCTAGACTTCTTCAGGTCTGTGTACAAGAACCCTAAAAACCTATATAATTGTATAATTAGTTAGTATTGTTATTACAAATCATTTTGAATAAAGTGGAAAAAAGAACCAGAAAAAAATAAAAATAAGAAAAAATGACTGTATGATGATGGAAACAAAATATACACTTAAATTTCAACTGATTTAAAATGGTATTTAAAACCCATTTGCAGAATAAAATAAAATAAAATACAATTAGTCATGTAAACAATGTGGCAATTTTCTAAGTTCCAGTGCACTTTTAATTGAACAGTAGTAGTTTAGTCCAGGCTTCCTAAAAGAGTTCAGCTTTAATTGCCACATGAGTTCATGTTTTTCCAGAATATTTGGGATGTCTCCTTCAAGATCACCCATGTCTATGCGATCCAGGATCCAGGATAAAGAAAAAGGAAACGAGGTGTGGGAGATAAAACGTGATATGATGCTCCCATGTTAAAAGTTGAGATGAGGTAGGGAAAGCTCAGGAAAGTAACTTGTAAGGTAATGTAATGGAGAAGATGTGCAATTGTTAACATGGGTTAGAGCATGAGCATAGCCAGACAGCATTCAGATATTACCTAAATTTCCATGTAGG